>NW_028234578.1:0-15000 GCF_977035675.1 Penaeus japonicus | reverse complement strand
AGAGTGCGGGTAAGGGAGCGAGAGCAGCAGACGAAACAGGGTAGAAAACGGAAGTAGAAAATGAGGGAGCAGCTAGAGAAAGCAAAAACGGAAGTAAGAGTAGTAGAGGATAGACTAAAGAAGCGTCGGGAATAAGGCGAGTCAAGGCGGAGGAAACAGTAGGCAAACGTAAGGGATATAGGCAGAAAGGGTAATCAGGGAGATAGGAGAAGAGAAACAAGAGGCTAGGACGGGGAGAAAATAAAGAAAAGGGGGGAGGAAAAGGGAGATGAAGAACAAGGGGGGGGGGAGGAAGTTAAGGAAGAGGGGGGGGGGAAGGATAAGGACCGGGGGGGGGAGGTAGGAAGGAGGAGGTCGCAAGGCCTCACAACCCTCCAATGCCATGGGGTCGGAGAGTCAGCGGAGACAACCTGGAAGCAGAAAAAAAGGAAGGCCTGAGCCCGATTACATGCCTTCAAAAGCTAAAGTGTATGGGTAAGCTGGACGTGCTTTACACGGGCTGCCAACCCATTACACCATATATATACACAATATGTACACATTCAATATAATTAATACAAATATTCAAAGCTATACGATTAACCCTAGCTGCTTCTTACCTACTTGATAGAAAGAACTATACAAAATTAAATTTATATCACTATATTCATTCACGTACTGCATCTCTATGCTGTATTTCACTCTGATCAGTGCGATTAACGACTAGGGCGTTACTTAAGGACACTTATGTTATCATTATCATTATCACCATCATTATCACTATCACTGCTTTAACCTAATTCACTGATAGAACCAGGTCACATCGTCCTCCACTAGGAGCGGTAGAACTACACTAGGTCACATCTAGTCACCATCAGGAACTGCTGCATCTACAGGATCCGATGTGTCAACGGCACCCGGCAGAGATCGGCTGGCACTACGGGTAAAGTAACGGCCAGAGTTTTGCGCTTCTGGATCTACCTCACAAGTGGCTAGGGCGATAGAGGGTGGTAACACTGCACCTTCTATGTCCAACTCATCTTCCTCAGTAATGTCTTTGAAGGAACCATATTCTGAATAATCCCACTCCATATCAGAATCAGAATCCAATTCCATAAACAGGGAGTCCTTGACAGGACTACTGTTGAGACGGGCAATGTCCTCCCAACTGGATATCTTAATCTCGGAATTGTAATCTACTGCTGGCAAATCCACGTTAACGGTGCAACTGTCACTCTCCACTCCTGGATACTTCATCTCAGCATCAAGGGCACCATTAAATATACCCTCCCCTTCTGGTTCTGTCTCGCCACAGGGGGCACCATTAAATATACCTTCCCCTTCTGGTTCTGTCTCGCCACAGGGGGCACCATTAAATATAGCCTCCCCTTCTGGTTCTGTCTCGCCGCAGGGGGCACCATTAAATATAGCCTCCCCTTCTGGTTCTGTCTCGCCGCAGGGGGCACCACTAACCATACCTTCCCTTCCAGGTTCTGTCTCGCTGTAGGGGGCACCATTAACCATCTCTTCCCTTTCAGGTTCTGTCTCGCCACAGGGGGAACCGTTAACCATCCCTTCCCTTTCAGGTTCTGTCTCGCCGCAGGGGGCACCAATAACCACACCTTCCTTCTTTGTATCTGTGTAATATACTGCATCAATGGAGGCCACAGTTCCTAGCCTAGTCCTTGGTCTGAGCGTAAGTGGCCGTGACGAAAGGTTTATGGCCCAGACGGTACAGCATCTATCAGTTACTGTGGTAACGGAATATGGTAGAGTTAAAGAGTCTGAGACAATGGGGGTCAATACAACATCCCCATGGACTTGCCCTAATCTTGAAATGACCCCTTTCAAGAACACACCTGAATGCGAGGGGATTACAGTCCGTTTTGCCAGGTGTACAGTTGCCTCCGGTCCACCTTCTGGGGTGGATTTAGGCAAGTCAGTCTGGGTCGATGCATCCTCATAACTCCTTACCCAAGCTATCTTCAGGGACTCTGTATCCGTGAAAACTACGGAGAACCTGTAGTCCTCTAAAATCAGTTGGCCTGTGGATGAGTTTGCAGCCGATTTCAGGGTAAAGTTAATACGCCTGAGGAAATCAATTCCTAAAAGAAGGTCTCCCGGGAAATCCAGATCAGCTACGGTGGCCTGGTGAACTAGAGTAAAGCCTTCTCCAAGCTTAAATGGCACAGAGACTTCCGATTCTGATCTGACAGATCCAGAAATACCTTTTAGAACCTTTTGCGAGGGCTGTTTGGGCAAATCATTACCGTCAACCATATCAAGGGCGCCAGGTTTAATTATCGTAATTTCGGACCCAGTATCGATAAAACACATTATAGTTGTTCCGTTAGCATTGAGTGCCACGAGAGGTCGTCCGTTCCTCTCGCGTGCCCTCACGGCCATGACTTTCACTGGTGTCCCTTTCATTGTACCTAGCGAACTGGCTCCTTTCATTCCTGCCAGCGGGACTCGGAGCTCTGTCTCCCTGGCGTCGAGGAAAGGGACATTCTCGGGCCATATGGCCATTGTGGCCACATCTAAAGCACGTGTATAACCCAGGCCTGGTAGGGGAGCGAGAAACGGCTGTAGCTCGGCACTCGTGGTTGCTGTGGGTGGTGCTCTTATGGAAATCGCACCATACATCTGATCTAGAGCGGCCTGGTGAGGAAGCCATGGCTAAAGGGACAGATTGAGGACTGGCTAATAAGGGACTAAGACTGTAAGAGTCCCTGGCTCGGTGTGGACGCTCGACAAAGCGACGTCGAAGCCTATCATCTTCCTCAGAAAGAGGGTTGGGCGACTGATGGCGGCCTGTAGAGTGACTATGTCTAATGCCATTCCTCGAATTCCACACTCTCTGAGCGGTCTCAGCCAGTTGTTGTGAGGTGCAGTCGTCCTTAAGCACCAGAAAGTCCCTCAACCAATCTGGGACACCCGAAAGGAAGACCCTCCTTATTAGCTCTGTCGGGTCTCCTATGGCCTCTTTATGATCTCGGTACCCTTGGTAAACCGAGGCCTCAATCTGGAGGTAAAAATCCATTGGGGCCTGCAAGTCAGACATAGTATGATCGTACAGGACTTTATAAAAATCGGCTGCCGTGTACGTGCCCCTAAATTTTCTCCTTAACTCTCGTTTAAAGGAGTTCCAGTCTCTAATATGGTCGAAACCTTCAGAATTTATGATGGTTTCCGCTCGACCACGGCAGTTAGCCCTTGCTGCCCTGATAAACGCATCGCTAGTGGGAGGCCGAACCAAGTTCTCTATTGATCGAATCCAGGACTCGATCTCCTGGTTCCTTTTAAGAGGATCACATGCCGAGGTCTCTCCTTTAAAATAGGGCACGTTGTCCCTACTACTTATAACATAGGAGATTGGGTTACCAGACCCTAAAGATGTAGGGGCTCTCGGCAGGAGCTCTGGAGTATTCCCATCACTACTAGCAAAAGGAGGCTGCCTCGCATACTCTGATGAGGGCCCTTCATGAGAAGCAAGAGGCGCTGGCGTCGGGTTACCTATCCTGGCAGGTTCCGGGTAATATGCACTCGGCTGAGGCTGCCTGTGGGAGTCATACCCACCAAAGCCAAGTCCTGGGCCATTAATTCCCGAAGACACCGCCCTAGGGACCTGTAGTTCTCGCCTCTCCAATTCTCTTTCCCTCCTGCTAAGCCTCCTTTCCCATTCCAAGAGTACATCCCGGGAGAAGTCATCCGTGATGGTAACCCTTTGAGGCCTCTCAGCCTCAGGTGCTTCAGTGGCTACCTGCGGGGCAGTCACTTCTACAGGGGTCGAAACCTGCCGAGCGGCATGTCTGGAGACCTCAAGCTCACTGGTCTGAGCTACGACTTCCTCAGCTGCCTGACTATGCAACCTATCCTCCAGTCTACTTAGCCTGTCACTACTGGATCGGGCTTGTTCGTCACTCCTCCGAGCCAACTCATCGATCCGGCTCATCAACTTCTGCTCATTTTGAGCCATGAGGGTCGCCATCCTCTGATAGAATTCCTCTATCATTGTGACTTCACCCTCCATTGCCGAGACTGCCTCACGCACAAGCCTATCAGAGCCTTGAGCTAAGAGAGGAAGGGATTCGGTAGACTGACTCCTGGAGGTGGGTCTATCAACCGTGTTACTGCCGTCCTTTTTACCTGCCTTTCCCCTTGTATGCATGACCTACTGTTTTGACTACACTTCACTATTAACTATTCACTATTCACTATTCACTCCCTTTTCAACGGGCTTTCCACCCGCCCTTTCCACCCGCACTTAAAAACCACTAGCGAGATGCAGTACAGAGACACCAACACGTTCACAACTAAGAAGCAGTTACAAAAACTTTAATTTAAGACTAAATGACACATTAAAACATACAAAAATTAAGCTAGCAATTCAACAACTTTAATCCAAGTCCTTTGACTTAACGAATCAGATACCAACATACAATGTAGGAGTGGAATTAGAGCTCCTATGATCACCGTAACAAGGTCGAAAATACCAAACAACGCACGAATGATAACGTGACGGCAGAGTCGAAGGGGGCGAGAGCGAGAGAAGGGAGGAAGGCGGGAGCGAAGGCAAAAGCAGAGTCGAAGGGGACGAGAGCGAGAGAAGGAAGGAAGGCGGGAGCGAAGGCAAAGGGAGAGTCGAAGGGGACGAGAGCGAGAGAAGGAAGGAAGGCGGGAGCGAAGGCAAAGGGAGAGTCGAAGGGGACGAGAGCGAGAGAAGGGAGGAAGGCGGGAGCGAAGGCAAAGGGAGAGTCGAAGGGGACGAGAGCGAGAGAAGGGAGGAAGGCGGGAGCGAAGGCAAAGGGAGAGTCGAAGGGGACGAGAGCGAGAGAAGGGAGGAAGGCGGGAGCGAAGGCAAAGGGAGAGTCGAAGGGGACGAGAGCGAGAGAAGGGAGGAAGGCGGGAGCGAAGGCAAAGGGAGAGTCGAAGGGGACGAGAGCGAGAGAAGGGAGGAAGGCGGGAGCGAAGGCAAAGGGAGAGTCGAAGGGACGAGAGCGAGAGAAGGAGGAAGCGGAGCGAAGCAAAGGCAGAGTCGAAGGGGACGAGAGCGAGGGAAGGGAAGGCGGGAGCGAAGGCAAAGGCAGAGTCGAAGGGGACGAGAGCGAGAGAAGGGAGGAAGGCGGGAGCGAAGGCAAAGGGAGAGTCGAAGGGGACGAGAGCGAGAGAAGGGAGGAAGGCGGGAGCGAAGGCAAAGGGAGAGTCGAAGGGGACGAGAGCGAGAGAAGGGAGGAAGGCGGGAGCGAAGGCAAAGGGAGAGTCGAAGGGGACGAGAGCGAGAGAAGGGAGGAAGGCGGGAGCGAAGGCAAAGGCAGAGTCGAAGGGGACGAGAGCGAGAGAAGGGAGGAAGGCGGGAGCGAAGGCAAAGGGAGAGTCGAAGGGGACGAGAGCGAGAGAAGGAAGGAAGGCGGGAGCGAAGGCAAAGGCAGAGTCGAAGGGGACGAGAGCGAGAGAAGGGAGGAAGGCGGGAGCGAAGGCAAAGGCAGAGTCGAAGGGGACGAGAGCGAGAGAAGGGAGGAAGGCGGGAGCGAAGGCAAAGGGAGACGGCGAGGGGACAAGAGCGAGAGAAGGGAGGAAGGCGGGAGCGAAGGCAAAGGCAGAGTCGAAGGGGACGAGAGCGAGAGAAGGAAGGAAGGCGGGAGCGAAGGCAAAGGCAGAGTCGAAGGGGACGAGAGCGAGAGAAGGGAGGAAGGCGGGAGCGAAGGCAAAGGCAGAGTCGAAGGGGACGAGAGCGAGAGAAGGGAGGAAGGCGGGAGCGAAGGCAAAGGCAGAGTCGAAGGGGACGAGAGCGAGAGAAGGGAGGAAGGCGGGAGCGAAGGCAAAGGCAGAGTCGAAGGGGACGAGAGCGAGAGAAGGGAGGAAGGCGGGAGCGAAGGCAAAGGCAGAGTCGAAGGGGACGAGAGCGAGAGAAGGGAGGAAGGCGGGAGCGAAGGCAAAGGCAGAGTCGAAGGGGACGAGAGCGAGAGAAGGGAGGAAGGCGGGAGCGAAGGCAAAGGCAGAGGCCGGAGGATCGAGAGCGAGAGAAGGGAGGAAGGCGGGAGCGAAGGCAAAGGCAGAGTCGAAGGGGACGAGAGCGAGAGAAGGGAGGAAGGCGGGAGCGAAGGCAAAGGGAGAATCGAAGGGGACGAGAGCGAGAGAAGGGAGGAAGGCGGGAGCGAAGGCAAAGGGAGAGTCGAAGGGGACGAGAGCGAGAGAAGGGAGGAAGGCGGGAGCGAAGGCAAAGGGAGAGTCGAAGGGGACGAGAGCGAGAGAAGGAAGGAAGGCGGGAGCGAAGGCAAAGGCAGAGTCGAAGGGGACGAGAGCGAGAGAAGGGAGGAAGGCGGGAGCGAAGGCAAAAGCAGAGTCGAAGGGGGCGAGAGCGAGAGAAGGGAGGAAGGCGGGAGCGAAGGCAAAAGCAGAGTCGAAGGGGACGAGAGCGAGAGAAGGGAGGAAGGCGGGAGCGAAGGCAAAGGCAGAGTCGAAGGGGACGAGAGCGAGAGAAGGGAGGAAGGCGGGAGCGAAGGCAAAAGCAGAGTCGAAGGGGACGAGAGCGAGAGAAGGGAGGAAGGCGGGAGCGAAGGCGAAAGCAGAGTCGAAGGGGACGAGAGCGAGAGAAGGGAGGAAGGCGGGAGCGAAGGCGAAAGCAGAGTCGAAGGGGACGAGAGCGAGAGAAGGGAGGAAGGCGGGAGCGAAGGCAAAGGCAGAGTCGTGAGCGAGAGAAACGTAGAAAAGGGCGGAAATGAACAAGAAAAAGGTTAAGACAACAGGCTAGGTACAAAAGCCAATCAAAATGTAAGCACAATACACGATGACAAATACTTTGACACGATCAAACAGGGCTTAAGACGGTTCACGTTCGGTACGGTAATATCACAGAGAAGTTACACATTGCATTGCAAGAAATTTCACAAAGACGTGGAGAAGTAGAAATACAGTGTCCCTACTCCTAGCAGAGCCACAAATGTTTAGCTGGAGAGCTTGAAGGCCCACGCCTTGCTCTAAACTCCTAATATATTTACACACAAAATAATGCGGCTCTCTAAAGCTACAAACTGCTAGCTAAGCTTAGAAAAAACTTCTGATTGCTGGACAGGACAAACTAAAGAGCAAGAGAGCTCATACGCAACCACATCCCACCGCTGCCACCAGATTTTTATGCGGGCGCCCTGTAAGGATAACTATCATAGGGAAGCCCGGAAATACATCCGCCCAAGCGGGGATGACGGCTTAGGGCCGGAAGAAAGAGGGAGGGGGCCCGTTCACTTCCCCTTAAGGAGACTAAGTCCCATTCCCCAGGTGCATGTCCCTTAAAGAGGGTCTGGTTGCGTTAGTTTAGTCCTGGTTTTAAAATAATAAATAATAAAAAAGTATGAATAAAAGTATAAAATTGCCCAGTAGCAAATAGCTTAAAAGTTAAAACACTTCTCAAAAAAAGATTAATAAAAGAAATATCAAAGTAAAATAACATGGGCGTCTCTGGCTAGTGTTGGCCAGTGTATCTCCCTCACAGGATATTATTATAATAGCACGTCCAGCTTTGTCCTAACTGGCATGTAACTCGAGTCAGTACAACCTTTCTTTAGCTGCTCCTGCGTCGCCACAAGGGTATTCCAGGGTAATCCAGGGAGGGTCAGAGAAACAACAAGTTCCAGAGACAACTGATTTATTTTCAGCTCGTCGGCTATTTATTGCGGCGGGGCTATTGCATGGAAAATATGTTTTTAGTTTGGACTTAAACAATACAACTCTTTTTAAAACTTTAAAGACATTTAAAAAACTCCATTAATTTGATTTAGTTTCAATAAAAAAAAAACACTAAAACTGGCAATTACACTTTAAACAGCTTTAAAATAGGAAAAACGTGAGAGCAGAAATATAAATCAACCAATTGGCTCACTTTAAATTTATTAAGGAAATTATTAAAACACAACATTGCAAATACGAAATAAATATAAAAAGACAATACAAAAATACGAATTAAAAGTGGGTGACGTGGCCTCCGTGGCCCGTAAAAAGAATCTATAATAAAAACTATTAAAATAAATTCAAAAATAAGAGGTAAGTGACCAACCCTTCTAAGAGTTAAAATCTACTAAACAATTAAAATGACTGCCTTAAGTTTAGGTTAGGTTAGGTTAGGTTAGGTTAGGTTAGGTTAGGTTAGGTTAGGTTAGGTTAGGTTAGGTTAGGTTAGGTTAGGTTAGGTTAGGTTAGGTTAGGTTAGGTTAGGTTAGGTTAAGTTAGGTTAGGTTAGGTAGGTTAGGTTAGGTTAGGTTAGGTTAGGTTAGGTTAGGTTAGGTTAGGTTAGGTTAGGTTAGGTTAGGTTAGGTTAGGTTAGGTTAGGTTAGGTAGGTAGGTAGGTAGGTAGGTAGGTTGGTAGGTAGGTAGGTAGGTTAGGTTAGGTTAGGTTAGGTTAGGTTAGGTTAGGTTAGGTTAGGTTAGGTTAGGTTAGGTTAGGTTAGGTTAGGTTAGGTTAGGTTAGGTTAGGTTAGGTTAGGTTTAGGTAGGTTAGGTTAGGTTAGGTTAGGTTAGGTTAGGTTAGGTTAGGTTAGGTTAGGTTAGTTTTGGTTAGGTACGGTGAGGTTAGGGATGGTTAGGTTAGGTTAGGTTAGGTTAGGTTAGGTTAGGTTAGGTTAGGTTAGGTTAGGTTAGGTTAGGTAGGTTAGGTTAGGTTAGTTTAGGTTAGGTTAGATAGTTAGGGTTAGGTTAGGTTAGGTTAGGTTAGGTTTAGGTTAGGTTAGGTTTGGTAGGTTAGATTAGGTTAGGTTAGGTTGGTTAGGTTAGGTTTGGTAGGTTAGGTTAGGTTAGGTTAGGTTAGGTTAGGTTAGGTTAGGTTAGGTTTAGGTAGGTAAGGTTAGGTTAGGTTAGGTTAGGTTAGGTTAGGTTAGGTTAGGTTTAGGTTAGGTTAGGTTAGGTAGGTTAGGTTAGGTTAGGTTAGGTTAAGTTTAGGTAGGTTAGGTAGGATAGGTTAGGTTAGGTTAGGTTAGGTAGGTTTGGTAGGTTAGGTTAGGTTAGGTTAGGTTAGCTAGGTTAGGTAGGTTAGGTTAGGTTAGGTTTAGGTTAGGTAGGTTAGGTTAGGTTAGGTTTAGGTAGGTTAGGTTGGTTAGGTTAGGTTTGGTTAGGTTAGGTTAGGTTAGGTTAGATTAGGTTAGTAGGGTTAGGTTAGGTTAGGTTAGGTTAGGTTAGGTTAGGTGGTTAGGTTAGGTTAGGTTAGGTTAGGTTAGGTTAGGTTAGGTTAGGTTAGTGTAGTTTAGGGTAGGTTAGGTTAGTGTTGGTTAGGTTAGGTTATATTAGGTTAGGTTAAGTTAGGTTAGGTTAGGTTAGGTTAGGTTAGGTAGGTAGGTAGGTTAGGTTAGGTTAGGTTAGGTTAGGTTAGGTAGGTAGGTAGGTTAGGTTAGGTTAGGTTAGGTTAGGTTAGGTAGGTTAGGTTAGGTTAGGTTAGGTTAGGTTAGGTTAGGTTAGGTTAGGTTAGGTAGGTTAGGTTAGGTTAGGTTAGGTTAGGTAGGTTAGGTTAGGTTAGGTTAGGTTAGGTTAGGTTAGGTTAGGTTAGGTTAGGTAGGTTAGGTTAGGTTAGGTTAGGTAGGTTAGGTTAGGTTAGGTAGGTTAGGTTAGGTTAGGTTAGGTTAGGTAGGTTGGGTTAGGTTAGGTTAGGTTAGGTTAGGTTAGATTAGGTAAGGTAGGTTAGGTTAGGTTAAGTTAGGTTTGGTTAGGGTAGGTTAAGTTAGGTTAGGTTAGGTAAGGTAGGTTAGGTTAGGTTAGGTTGGGTTGGTTAGGTTAGGTTAGGTTAGGTAGGTTAGGTTAGGTTAGGTTAGGTTAGGTTAGGTTAGGTTAGGTTAGGTTAGGTTAGGTTAGGGTAGGTTAGGTAGGTTAGGTTAGGGTAGGTTAGGTTAGGTAGGTTAGGTTAGGTTAGGTTAGGTTAGGTTAGGTTAGGTTAGGTTAGGTTAGGTTAGGTTAGGTTAGGTTAGGTTAGGTTAGGTTAGGTTAGGTAGGTTAGGTTAGGTTAGGTTAGGTTAGGTTAGGTAGGTTAGGTTAGGTTAGGTTAGGTTAGGTTAGGTTAGGTAGGTTAGGTTAGGTTAGGTTAGGTTAGGTAGGTTAGGTTAGGTTAGGTTTAGATAGGTTAGGTTAGGTTAGGTAGGTTAGGTTAGGTTAGGTTAGGTTAGGTTAGGTTAGGTTAGGTTAGGTTAGGTTAGGTTAGGAGACGTTAGGTTAGGTTAGGTTAGGTTAGGTTAGGTTAGGTTAGGTAGGTAGGTTAGGTTAGGTAGGTTAGGTTAGGTTAGGTTAGGTTAGGTTAGGTTAGGTTAGGTTAGGTTAGGTTAGGTTAGGTTAGGTTAGGTTAGGTAGGTTAGGTTAGGTTAGGTTAGGTAGGTTAGGTTAGGTTAGGTTAGGTTAGGTTAGGTTAGGTTAGGTTAGGTTAGGTTAGGTAGGTTAGGTAGGTTAGGGTAGGTAGGTTAGGTTAGGTTAGGTTAAGGTTAGGTATAGGTTACGGATTACTGTTAGGTTAGGTTAGGTGAGGTTAGGATTAGGAACGTTAGGAACGGTATAGGTAACGGAACGTTAACGGTTAAGGAAGGGTTAAGGTACGGAACTGTAACTTAACGGAACGTAACTTAACGTAACTTAAGGAACTGAACGGTAACTGAACTTAACGTAAAGGTTAAGGAACTTAACGTTAGTTAACTTAACGTTAAATTAACTAACTTGAACTAACGTACTTAACTTAAATTAACTAACTTAACTTAACTTAACTTAACGGAACTTAACGTAACTAACTGAAATTAGGAATTAATAACTTACTGAACTTACTTAACTGAATTAACGTGAACTTAACTAACTAACTTAACTTAACTTAACTTAAACTAACTTAACTAGTACTAACGTAACTGAACTTAACTAACTTAACGAACTTAACGGAACTTAACTTAACTTAACTGAACTTAACTTAAACTTAACTAACTTAACTTAACTTAACTTAACTGAACTTAACGTAACTGAACTTAACGGAACTTAACTGATAACTTAACTGGAACTTAACTTAACTTAACTTACTAACTTAACTTAACTTAACTTAACTTAACTAACTAACTTAACTACTTGAATTAACTTAACTTAACTTAACTTAACTTAAACTTAACTTAACTTAAAACTTAACTTAACTTAACTAACTTAACTTAACTTAACTAACTTAACTAACTAAACTTAACTTAACTAACTTAACTAACTTAAAACTAACTTAACTTAACGGAAACTTAACTTAACTAACTAAACTTAACTTAACTTAACTTAACTTAACTTAACTTAACTTAACTTAACTTAACTTAACTAAAACTTAACTTAACTTAACTTAACTAACTTTAACTTAACTTAACTTAACTTAACTTAACTTAACGGAACTTAAACTTAACTTAACTTAAACTTAACGTAACTTAACTAACTTAACTTAACTTAAAACTTAACTTAAAACTTAACCTAACTTAACTTAACTTAACTTAACTTACTTAACTTAACTTAACTAACTTAACTTAACTTAACTTAACTTAACTTTAACTAACTAACGTAACTTAACTTAACTTAACTTAACTTAACTTAACTTAACTTAACTTAACTTAAACTTAACTTAACTTAACGTAACTTAACTTAACTAACTTAACTTAACTTAACTGAACTTAACTTAACTAACTTAACTTAACTTACCTTAACTTAACTTAACTTAACTTAACTTAACTTACCTTAACTTAACTTAACTTAACTAACTTAACTTAACGTAACTAACTTAACTTAACTTAACTTAACTTAACTTAACGAACTTAACTTAACTTAACTTAACTTAACTTAACTTAACTTAACTTAACTTAACTTAACTTAACTTAAACTTAACTTAACTTAAACTTAACTTAACTTAACTAACTTAACTTAACTTAACTTAACTGTAACTAACTAACTTAACTTAACTTAACTTAACTTAACTTAACTTAACTTAACTTAACTTAACTTAACGTAACTTAACTTAACTTAACTTAACTTAACTTAAACTTAACTAACTTAACTAACTTAACTTAACTTAACTTAACTAACTTAACTTAACTAACTTAACTTAACTTAACTTAACTTAACTTAACTTAACTTAACTAACTTAACTTAACTTAACTTAACTAACTAACTAACTTAACTTAACTTAAACTTACTTAACTTAACTAACTTAACTTAACTTAAAACTTAACTTAAAACTTAACCTAACTTAACTTAACTTAACTTAACTTAACTACTTAACTTAACTTAACTAACTTAACTTAACTTAACTAACTTAACGTAACTTAACTGAACTAACTTAACTTAACTAACTAACTAAACTTAACTAACTTAACTAACTTAACTTAACTTAACTTAACTTAACTTAACTAACTTAACTTAACTTAACTTAACTTAACTTAACTAACTTAACACTTAACTTAACTTAACTTAACTTAAACTTAACTTAACTTAACTTAACTAACTAACTAACTTAACTTAACTTAACTTAACGTAACTAACTTAACTTAACTAACTTAACTAACTTAACTTAACTTAACTTAACTTAACTTAACGAACTAACTTAACTTAACTAACTTAACTGAACTTAACTTAAACTACTTAACTTAACTTAACGAACTTAACTTAACTTAACTTAACTAACGTAACTTAACTGAACTTAACTTAACTTAAACTTAACTTAACTTATAACTTAACTTAACTTAACTTAACTTAACTTAACTTAACGTACTTAACTACTTAACTTAACTAACTTAACTTAACTTAACTTAACTTAACTTAACTTAACTTAACTTTAACTTAACTTGAACTTAACTTAACTTAACTTAACTAACGTAACTTAACTAACTTAACTACTGAACTTAACTTAACGTAACTAACTAACTTAACTTAACTTAACTTAACTTAACTTAAACTACTTAACTTAACTTAACTTAAACTTAACTAACGTAACTTAACTAACTTAACTTAACTAACTTAACTTAACTTAACTGAACTTAAACTTAACTTAACTTAACTTAAACTTAACTTAACTTAACTTAACTTAACTTAACTTAACTTAACTAACTAACTTAACTAACTTAACTTAACTAACTTAACTTAACTTACTAACTTAACTCTAACTAACTTAACTTAACTTAACTTAACTTACTTAACTTAACTTAACTTAACTTAACTTAACTTAACTAACTTAACTTTAACTTAACTTAACTTAACTAACTTAACTTAACTTAACTTAACTTAACTTACTAACTGAACTTAACTTAACTTAACTTAACTTAACTTAACTGAAACTTAACTAACTTAAACTTAACTTAACTTAACTGTAACTTAACTTAACTTAACTTAACTAACTTAACTTAACTTAACTTAACTTAACTTAACTAACTTAACTTAACTTACTTTAACTTAAAGAATCTTAACTTAACTTAACTAAGAACTTAACTTAACTTATCGGATACTAACTAACTTACTTAACTAACTAGCTAACTTAACTAACTTAACTAACTTAACTTATTTAAAAACTTAACTTAACATACTTAACTTAACTTAACTAACGGAAGCTTAACTAACTTAACGGAACTTAACTTAACCTTAACTTAACTTAACGTTAATATTAACTTTAAACTTAAACTTAACCTGAACCTTTAAACTTAACTGTTAACTTTAAACTTAACTTAACTTAACGTTAACTTAACTTAACTGTACGTGAACTTAACTTAACACTGTACTTTAACTGAACGTTAACTTAACTTAACTTATGTGAACTTAACTTAACTAACTTAACTTAAACTTAACTTAGAACTTAACTTAACATTAACGTGTTAAAATACTAACTTACTAACTGTATACTGTTCGGAACGAAATTATATTTCGTACGTGAACTTAACTTAAATTATACGGAACTTAACTTAACGTGTTACTGATTAAACTGAACGTTAACTTAACTTAAATTAACTTGAACTGTAACTAACTTAACTGTAACTTTAGACGGAACTTAACTTAACTTATCTTAACTTGTAACTTAACTTAACTTAACTTTCTTAACTTAACTTTACGTACTTAACTTAACTTAACTAACGTACTTAACGTTAACTTAACTTAACTGAACTTACGTAACTAACTTAACTTAACTTAACTTAACTTAACTTAAACTTAACTTAACTGAACTTAACTTAACTTAACTGAACTTAACGGAACTGTGAACTGAACTTAAACTAAACTTAACTAACTTTAACTTAACGTAACTGAACTAACCGTACCTGTAAAGTAACTGTAACTGAACTGTAAACTTAACGTAACTGAACTAACTTAACTTAAACTTGAACGAACTGGTAACGTAACTTAACTTACGTAACTTAACTTAGAACTTAACTTAACTTACTTAACTTAACGTGTACGTAACTGAACGTGAACGGAAGCTGAACTTACTTAACGTAAAACGTTAACGGAACTGAACTTAACTAAACCTACCTTTACTAAATTAACTTTCAAAAAAACTTACTTAACTTAACTGAAACTTAACTTAAAACGTAAATTAACTTTAACTGAACGTAACTGTAACATAACTTTAACTAACTTAACTAACGTAACTGAACTATCGGAACGGAACTGAACTTACTTTTCAACTGAACTTAACTAACTTCACTAACTTAACTAACTTAACTTAACTGAACTTAACATTGAACTTAACTTAACTTAACTTAACATAACGTAACTTAACTTAACTTAACATAACTTAACTGAACTTCTTAACTTTAACTTAACTTAACATAACTTAAATTAACTTAAAACTTAAACATAAAAACTTAACTTAAACTTAAAGCTTAACTAACTTACAACTGAAACTTAACTTAACTTTTAACTTAATTACTTAAACATAACTTAACTTAACTTAACTAACTTAACTTAACTTAACTTACACTTAACTAGATAACTTAACTTAACTTACCTTAACTAAACTAAACTTAACTTAACTTAACCTAACTTAAACTTTTAACTATAACTTAACTA
>NW_028234577.1:12500-15711 GCF_977035675.1 Penaeus japonicus | reverse complement strand
ATTTTCGTTTTATTAAGGGAAAAAAAAAACATTACGAGAAAAAAAGGTGCAAGAAAAAAAATGACCATCCTGAAATTTAAACCGAAATTGGTTAAAAGACACCGTTAGATGCCCTTTGATAACGAAAGGATTACAATTAATGCGTGATTTGGTATATTAAGAAAAAAAGCAATTGCGGAAAAAAAATGAAAAAGGTTGCAAGAACAGTTATCAAAAAAATGACGCGATCTTGAATAAAAAAACGAAAATGTTCAAGTACACGGTTAGAGCCTTTGATGACGAAACAGATTACGGTTATTAATGCGTGATTTTCGTTTTATTAAATGAAAAAAGCAATTCTGAGAAAAAAGGTATTTTAATGACACAAAACAAATGACGATTAAAAAAAACGGAACATGCTATAAATTACACGATTAGGAGCCATTCTGATAAAGAAACAGATTACAGTTAATGCTCGATTTCCGTTTGTTTTAAAGGAAAAAGCAAATTGCGGAGAAAAATGGTTACAAAACAAAAAAAAAAATGACCCTAGACACGTAGGATCCTGAAAAAAAACGAAAATACTTAAAAATTCACGTGAGAGCCATTTTGATAACGAAACTAGGATTCATTTAAATGCTCTGATTTTCGTATATTATAGGAATACATTTACGAGAAAAAAAGGTGCAAGAAAAAAAAAATGACTGACGATACTGAAATAAACCGAAAATGCTTAAATACCACATTAAAAGCCATTCTGATAAACGAACGGATTACAGTTAAAAGCGCTTATTTTCGTTATGTAAAAGGAAAAAGCAATTGAGAAAAAAGGTGCAAGAAAAAAAAAGACGATCCTGAAAAAAAAAACGAAAATGCATAAAATACACGTTAGAGTCATTCTGATAACGAAACGGATTACAGTTAAATGCGCTGGTTTTCGTTATATTAAAGGAAAAAGCAATTGCGAGAAATAAGGTGGAAAAAAAAAGACGATCCTGAAAAAAAAACGAAAATGCTTGAAATATACGTTAGAGCCATTCTGATAACGAAACGGATTACAGTTAAATGAGCTGATTTTCGTTATATTAAAGGAAAAAGCAATTACGAGAAAAAAAATTGCAAGAAAAAAAAATGACGATCCTCAAAATAAACGAAAATGGTTAAAATACACGTTAGAGCCATTCTGATAACGAAAGGATTACAATTAAATACGCTGATTTTCGTTATATTGAAAGAAAAAACAATTGCGAGAAAAAAGGTGCAAGAAAAAAAAATTTCGATCCTGAAAAAAACAGAAAATTCTTCAAATACACGTTAGAGCCATTCTGATAACGTGTATTTTAAGCATTTTTTTTTTTTTTTAGGATCGTCATTTTTTTTCTTGCACCATTTTTCTCGCAATAGCTTTTTCTTTTAATATAACGAAAATCAGCGATTTTAACTGTAATCCGTTTCGTTATCAGAATGGCGCTAAAGTGTATTTTAAGAACTTTCAGTTTAATATAACGAAAATCAGCGCATTTAACTATAATACGTTTCGTTATCAGAGTGGCTCTAACGTGTATTTTAAGCATTTTCAGTTTTTCTTTCAGGATCGTCTTTTTTTTCTTGAAACCTTTTTTCTCGCAATTACTTTTTCCTTTAATATAACGAAAATCAGCGATTTTAACTGTAATCCGTTTTGTTATCAGAATGGCTCTAACGTGTATTTTAAGCTCTTTCGGATTTTTTCCAGGATCGTCTTTCATTTTTCTCTCACCTTTTTTCTCGCAAAATCTTTTTCCTTTAATATAACGAAAATCAGTGCATTTAACTTTAATCCGTTTCGTTATCAGAATGGCTCTAACATTTTCCGTTTTTTTATGATCGTCATTTTTTTTTATTGCACCTTTTTTCTCGCAATTGCTTTTTCCTTTAATATAACGAAAATCAGCGCATTTACGTTTCCTTATCAGAATGGCTCTAACGTGTATTTTAAACATTTTCAGTTTTTTTTCAGGATCGTCTTTTTTTTTCTTGAAACCTTTTTTCTCGCAATTGCTTTTTCCTTTCATATAACGAAAATCAGCGATTTTAACTGTAATCCGTTTCCATATCAGAATGGCTCTAACGTGTATTTTAAGTATTTTCGGTTTTTTTTCAGGATCGTCATTTTTTTTCTTGCATGTTTTTTCTTGCAATTGCTTTTTTATTTAATATAAGGAAAATAAGCGATTTTAACTGAAATCCGTTTTGTTATCATAATGGCTCTAACGTGTATTTTAAGCATTTTTTTTTCAGGATCTTCATTTTTTTTTCTTGCACCTTTTTTTCTCGCAATTGCTTTCTCCTTTAATATAACGAAAATCAGCGCATTTAACTGTAATCCGGTTCGATATCAGAATGACTCTAACGTGCATTTTCGTTTTTTTTTCAGGATCGTTATTTTTTTTCTTACACCTTTTTTCTCGCAATTGCTTTTTTGTTTAATATAATGAAAACCAGCGCATTTAACTGTAATCAGTTTCGTTATTAGAATGGCTCTAACGTGTATTTTAAGCATTTTCGTTTTTTTTTCAGGATCGTCATTTTATTTTCTTGCACCATTTTTCTCGGAATTACTTTTTCCTTTAATATAACGAAAATCAGCGATTTTAACTGTAATCCGTTTCGTTATCAGAATGGCTCTAAAGTGTATTTTAAGCATTTCAGTTTTTTTTTTCAGGATCGCCATTATGTTTCTTGCACTCTTTTTCTCGGAATTGCTTTTTCCTTTAATAGAAAGAAAATCAGCGAATTTAACTCTAATCCGTTTCGTTATCAGAATGGCTCTAACGTGTATTTTAAGCATTTTTGTTTTTTTTCAGGATCGTTATTTTTGGCATGGGGTTTGTGTTTATTTGGGGGGGGCTGATTCTATTTTTTTGCACCTTAATATCTCGCAATTGCTTTTTCCTTTAATATAACAAAAATCAGCGCATTTAACTGTAATCCGTTTCGTTAACAGAATGGCTCTAACGTGTATTTTAAGCATTTTCGTTATTTTTTTCTGGATCGTCATTTTTTTTCCTACACCTTTTTTCTCGCAATTGCTTTTTCCTTTAACATAACGAAAATCAGGGCATTTAACTGTAATCCGTTTCGTTATCAGAATGGCTCTAACGTGTATTTTAAGCATTTTCGGATTTTTTCAGGATCGTCATTTTTTTTTTCTTGCACCTTTTTTTCTGGCATTTGCTTTTTCCTTTAATAT
>NW_028234577.1:0-5000 GCF_977035675.1 Penaeus japonicus | reverse complement strand
GTGTATATATATATATATATATATATATATATATACTAAATTATTATATATATATATATATATATATATAAAAAAAATTATTTATTATATAAATATATATACATATATATATTTATTTTATATATATATATATATATATATATTATATAATATAAATATAAGATTATATATATATGATTATGTAAATTATCTATATAGGTATATATTATATATATTCTTAATATATATATCTATTTATATATTTTTATATATATATAAATATATATATATATATATATCATACATATATATATGTTGATATATATTATATATTATATATATATTATATATATATATATCTAATATAATTAATATATATCATGCAACCTACCCTATTAATATGGGAATATTAATAATATAATAAATAATAATATATGGATATATATATATATATATATATATAGTATATATATTTATATATATGAAAATATATATACATACCCCTATATCCCTCACTCCATATATATATATATTATATATATGTATATATATATATATATATTATATATATATATCTATATATATATATATATATATATATATATATATTTATATATATATATATATATATACAGGTGTCATTACGGCATATGTTCTTACACCTGTTGGTATTTCATGTAAAATTAAGCTTGGCATTGCCATACCCCTTCAGGTTACTCGTGGGTCTCGTGTCAACTGGTATAATATTTACTATGATATTGGGTAGATTCATTGGAAAACTATACTTCTACCTAAATGATCGTCTTTTACAGATTATTAATGTCATGATTGTGCCTAGTAAAATGAACAAAATTATAGCAGACTCGGAGCAGCTGCTCGGTTTAGTGCTACTTTGGTGGCTGATTATAATACACATCTGCGAGAGGTTTTTGTCAGCCACAGTAGTGGTGGTCTGCATTATGTGGAATCCGCTTTGCCTCCTCCTCGTGATGCTGGCGGGTCTTCAAATGATGAACCAGCCAAGAAATCTAGTATGCTAGGAGAGGTTTTTACTAATAAACAAAATACTCATAATCTTTCTTTTCCCGCTACATGATTTCCAAAACTTTTATTACAATCAATTTCATTTTAATTTGTTTAATTACAGCTCAATAATAAATATTGTTGGATTTGGATTGATACGGTAGTACTGATCTTTATGTCTTCCTTCCTATGTTTTTAGGAAGATCGCTGACCGACTAGCTCCTAAATTGACTTCTGTGATTAGACGTCTTTTGGAAACCTGGTTGTGTCCCTCGCCAATGGAGAGAACTTTTGGCTCGTCGTCTTCCTTTCATTGCCATTGTTTATACCGACTTCGGAGACTGGTTTTCGTAAGAGGTTCAGTACTTGCGATACCTAATTGCATTTCAGGCCATTTTTCATGCAGGGCAGGAGTCTTGGGCTGTTGCAGTTGGCTTCAGTCTGCATTTTATTTAGTTCAGCATGAGAACTTTCTGTAAAAAAGTACAAATCTTTGGATATGTATATGTATACATATTCAATATTTTTTATTGTAGATTAAAAAAATCTAATCGTTTTTTGTTTGTTTTTCAAGTAAACCCTGTTGTTTATAGTGTTCCCGAGGTAGCGTCTCGGGACCTTATTTCTTGTCATTTTTACTTATGACATGAGCTGCGACCTTGAAAAGGAAATGACCTTATGCAGATAGTACCACACTGTATGCTCCTGTATCACGTGTGGGGTATGAGGCCCACAGACATCCGGACAGAGCTTTGCATTATTATTTATTTATTTATTTATTTTTAATTCTCTTCGACAAACTGATCCTGAATCTTTTATGGAAAGCAATTTTTATTGATTTTACTTATTTATTTCTCACCATCATCCTCGTTATCACTAGTAGTAGTACTATTATTACCGGTATTATTGCTATATCATTATTAGATACATATTGTCACTATTATCATTTTCATTATCATTATTATCACCATCGTAACTTTTATCATTATGATTATCGTAATTGTTAAGAATATAATTATTTTCATTATCATTATTGTTATGGTTATTATTACTATAACAGCATTGTTGTATTTATCATTACTGTTATCATTATTGTTATTACTATCATTTTCATAGTTATCATCATTATTGTTTTATTGTTAGCGTTATCAGTGTCATAATCTTTGTTTTCATTATATTATTTCGATTAAAAATATTATTTATTTTGTTATGCTGTTATTACTAGCATTATCACTGGCACTATTGCTATCACTATTATTATTATCATCGTTATCATTACTATTGTTATTATTATCATTATTAATATTATTATTATTATTATTATCAAATTTTATTATTTTTATTATTAATATCTGTATTGCTTTTTATTAGCATGCTCATTATTGACATAGTTATGATCATTATTCTCATGATCATAACTGTCATTACTATTACTATTTCTTATCATTATTGTCAATATCATTATTATTTTTATCATTGTCATCACTATCATAATCGTAATTATTATCTTTATTATTTCTATCACAATCATTGCCTTTCCCATTTTAATTACTATGAGCATTTTTTGAACTGGGTAAACACTATGATATACCTAAATATATACCTAAAGTTATATATTTGAATCTGTACCGTTTTAGTTACGCTATGCATTGTCAGCATATGTGTAAAATTGATATTTTTATAATAATAACAATGATAATGATTATAATATTGATACTGATATCAGAAATAAAAATGAAAAAAAAATAATAATAATAGTATTTTTCACACGCAGCTGTATAACATCAAAGGGAGTATAGTTTATATAAGTTAATATACAGTGAGCACTTTCCTCGCCATCCGCCGGAAACTGTTCCAGTCCCGTGGTCTGAAGTGTTCGATTTCCGCGCTCGCCATAGACGTCGTTGCACTCGAGATCGGCGTCGGCTTCGGCTTCGGCTACGATTCGAGGCGGATTTCGAAGAACCTCAGACTGAAGAGATCCAGGGAAGCGAGTACTCCCCGGAGTATGCATAATCGATTTCAGGCTCTATAGTTTCTTGTGTAACTGCATGTACACGTGCGTGCGTGTGTGTGTTATGTTATGATAGCTATATGATTTTCAATTTCACTTGATACTTTTCACTGTATTAATAATAATTGATGTTGTCCGAGGCCTAAGAAAGATAGGGTCACTGCCTTAGTTAACTTTCAGTGAGCATACGCGATGACCAATCATTGTGAGAATATGTGGTTATAGTTGTAAAGTTGAGAGGATAAACATCAATGGCAGAAAGACTTTGCGTCCACCCTGCCATGCTGAAGCCCGTATTTTATTTTAAAATGAAGACGGGAAATATGATTGCCTTGCGATCTGTTGACTTCTTCTACGAAATTGAAGATGGTCCAAAGTTCATAATTTGTTTATAAACAAAAGATTAAGATATGTCATCCGAAAATATGTAGGGAAGCAGAAAGTCCGAAGAATGAAGCAATAACAAAGGACATTCTAAAAAGTTTGAACTACGTTATATAAATGTGTCAGCAGTTCTGTCGATTTAACAAAAGCAAAGAAAGATCCAGGGAGAATGAACATATCTCGTAAAGCATCCGAAGCGCTAACGATAGCGTGAAAATGCCACCACTGAAAAATAACTGAAAGACAACGAACGTATCATCTTGCTGGAACTGGAAAGGTCTTATTAACGCTTGAGGGAGATGCTGGATTTTCAAAGAGGATTTTGCAATATTAATTGAAATACGAATGACAAACAAATTAAAATTCAATTCTTGGTGTATATAATGGTATCGGTAGTGGTATATTCATTGTGACTGGTATATTCTTTACAGTACACTGAGGAGAAGGCAGCATAATCTACAAAGCAGTGAATGTATTCCAAGAAAGCAAAGCGTTTTGTATTTTGGATAGATATATATCCAAATCATCACACCATGTGCTACGGCTCTCCAATTTCTTTTCGCCTGGGATGGTTATTTCTTTCGTATCTGTTTAGAAAGTACAGATTCCGCAAAGGGTTGCTTTTTGTCCTCTCATAAAACTGTGATCCTTCTGTCAGCCAAACTCGGAAATGGACACCCGTATCTCCCACGGGTTAAAGCCAGTTCAATCCTATTCTATTTGTGCAGCTTGACGTTGGATCAGTTTTGGTCTTATGAATCTGATTTGCGATATACGTTTCATTTATGGTATCATAGTTCTTGAAAATGTTTTTTTTTTCACGATGTACAAAATGGTCATACACAGCAATATACGCATGTGGTTTTAAACCCTACTATAGGGCAGATATAGCCTATACAAAAACAAAACATTCATATTACGGCATTTAGACACCCTCAGCATACACAGACTTTTTTATGTCTATATATAACTATTTGCAAATGTATAGCCATATCATTTATACACGCAATATGTATTCAATTAAACTGTAGCGTTCATTTTCAAAAGTATTTGTTTAATTACACATTACAATTCATATCAGATGATATGATAAAAACGCGGCCATTCAGAAAGTGTGCCAGAATCTAGATGGAAAAGGCCCGCACCGATCGCTGCGGGCGCGGGCCTGGTGATTGGAAAGTCTGGAGTGATGGAGGTCGGCCTAACAAGGTAAGTCTGCCAGGCGCCGGCAAGAACTCGGGTGTGATGCCGCTTTACGCCGCCATTGAAAAAACATGATCGATGCTTGAGTATATTATATCTTCCGTGGTGGAGGTAAGAGGGAGTAGGGTTTCCCCAAACGAATTCTTACCTTCGTTAGTGACGTAGAAGCATGCCTTCCCTCCAGCCTTCTATCTGTTACGTCCTCCAGGCTCGACTTGCTTTCTAAAGGGTTTGCATCTGTGTTCCTTTAACTTTCGAAACTTAATTGATTTTCAGATACCAACACATATATACAGTGTGTATATACATAAATACATACATACATACAAACATACATACGTATATAAATGTATATAATTATCTATCTGTCTATCTATATATCTATCTATATACATAC
>NW_028234576.1:0-2500 GCF_977035675.1 Penaeus japonicus | reverse complement strand
CACACCACCACATATATATATATTATATATATATTAGATATATATATATAAATATATATATATATCTATATATATATATATATATATACATACTATATTTGTAAATATAATTATATATATATATATTATAATAATTTTTTTGTTTAATTAATCGATGTATATATTATATATATTATATTAATATATATATAAAGAAATATATAGATATAATATATATATACATATATATATATGATATATATATTAATATATATTTATATATTAGATATGTATATATTTATATAACATATCTATGAACAAACGATATAGTGCAAAAAATTGCAATAGATAAGAATTATAATTCTAGAGCTGTACACTGGACCTTTCAATTGAATTTTTTGCTGGTTATTCATTTTCATCCTCTCTCCTATTTTTCATTCTCTTACAATAATCCATCCATGTATTCTCCCTTACCAGGAAATTTCCAGACGTAGTTCTGTTCTCAGCAAACAAAATTATCTCATTGCCTTTTCGACTTATTCAGTTTTCATTAAAAAATTTCCACATATAAACTTTTCTCCCACTGGTCACAACAGTTTCAAACCTTCAATTTCTTTTACTAGAATCTATCAAACAGTCAATCTAAGATCAATGGGACAGTTGCCTGTTATTATGAAACCCAGTCATAAATTATTTTGGACTATCAAAGGCAATTCACTCGTTTGATTGTATTGAAATGACTATATTATCTGTGTCGTAATTATAGTGTTCATCAGTATTATTCATTCGTATAAATTGGATTACATGTTTTATAGACTCATTCATTCTATACACTATATATATATATATATATATATTATATATATATATATAGTATATATATATATATTAAAATATCTAATATGTGTGTGTGATGTGTGTGTGTTATATATGGTTATTATATAAATATATATATATATATATATATATATATATATATCTATTATATATATAAAGTACTATTGTGTGTGTGGTGTGTGTGTGCTGATTATATATATATATATATATCTATATATATATATATATATATATCTATATACAAAATATAGTATATATAATTATATGTATGTATATATTATATATATATATCTATAATATATATATCTATATATTATTATATATATACATATATCTATAGTATATTTATATTATTATATATATATATTATCTATATATATGTATTATATAAATATATTATATATATATATATACTATGTATATCATTTATATATATCATACATATATATTATATATATTATTATTTATATTTATATATATATATATATATATCTATATTATTATCCACACCATCACACACACACACACACACACACACACACACACATTATAATATATTATATATTTCTATAATATATATGTATATATATAAATATATATATATATATATATAGTCAATTATTCTCATATCATCTATACTATGTCTTTATTTACACATAGTATGTTTTTCTTTTCAAATCACGTCATTTGCCCTACGTGACTTTTCATTTCACGTGACCTTGTTGCATGTTGATGACCTTCAACTAAGGCCAATTTTCTCCTTCGGTGAAACGGATGGAGGAGACTGCAAAATGATGATTGTACGGATGTTGATATGGACAATGACGATTCTAATTCATAATGATTGCAATGATTGTGAAATGGGGAAATGGTAATGATATTCATAGAGGCAATTATTAGTAGCTTTTGTTTTCTGTCTGTTTTGGTCTGTCTGTCTCTCCTTATCTAGGTATCTGTCTATCAGTCTGTCTATCTATTTATCTGTCAATTTATCTATCTATCTACATAGCTATATATCTATATGTCTATCTATTTATCTGTCAATCTATCTGTCTATCTACATAGCTATATATCTGTATATCTATCTATTTATCTCTCTCTCTCTATCCATCTATATATTTATCTACCCTCCTCTCTCTGTGTCTCTTTCTCACTTCATATATTTATCTATCTATCCATCTATCTATCTATTCATCTCTCTCTCTCTCTCTCTCTCTCTCTCTCTCTCTCTCTCTCTCTCTCTCTCTCTCTCTCTCTCTCTCTCTCTGTCTCTCTCTCTCTCTCTTTCTATCTCTCCTCTCCTCTCCTCTCTCTCTCTTAAGTCTTCTCTTCCTTCTTCTTTTTCCCTTTTTTCCTGGGGCCTCCCCCCCCCCCCCCCCACATACACATCAATATTTTTTTTCCTCCTTCTTCTTCTTCTTTTTTTTCTTTGCACAGACGGCGGCGAGCGAGCCTACCTAAACCGGGGCCGAGCGCTGTTAATACTTCACGCCTTCAGCTTGACCTTTGACCTGGAATCATCGAGGAGGCATTAACCGTCGCGAAATCGTGCCGGCTCCTTGAAGAAACCCATTGGCTTCAGGTGACGCCGTCACGGACCCCAGAGCAGGTCAGGGATAATGTGCGGTTGCCCAGTTGGGTTAGACTGCCTCTGAAGGAATTCCTTTGGCGCTTGTTGTTGGGG
>NW_028234574.1:5000-12500 GCF_977035675.1 Penaeus japonicus | reverse complement strand
GTGTGCTTGTGCGTTTATGTGTGTGTGTTACGACGTCGGGGTTGAAGGGTAAGTGATATATTAGATAATATAAAGATGCAATAAAGACGAGATTAAACATCGGAAACCTTTTCCAGAGCGAGATTCCAATGCAGAGATATCGATAGCAACAGCATACAGTCAGGTCAACGGATTTGCTTTCAAACACTACGCGCTAATTGTGCCTGACCATAGGAGAGAAGGCACCAGTATTTTTTCAGGGGATAGATATACGCTTTTTTGATTGTTGAGGGGGGGTGGAGGGGGGCCTTTACCCCTTTATTTCCATTAGTTGTTGATTCTTATTATTCTTACTAGGTAGTAGAAAGTTTAAATTTTATGACTATCTAACTTTGATGTCAGGTTGCCATCGCTGACACTCACTCTGAAAACGAATATAGGTATTTATACGCACATCCTATGGTTGGGTCTTTTTGTTTTTGGTTTGTTTGTTTTAATCTTATATGATAATGCCCAAAAAAACTTCTTTTCTCTCATTCAGCTCTCTCTCTCTCGATCTCATCCTCCTTCTCCTCTCCTATCTCTCTGCTCTCTCCCCCTCCTACTCGCTCTCCTCCTCCTCCTCCTCTCGCCGCTCCGCCCGCTCCTCTCCCTCATCCCTCCTCCTCATTCTTCTCTCCTCTCGCCCCCCCTCTCCATCTCCCCCTCCTCCTCCCTCCCTCATCCACTCCTTTCTTCTCACTCTCTCTTTCTTCCTTCTCTCTCCTCTCCTTCTCTCCTCCTCTCTCTCTTTCATCACACTCTCTCTCTCTCGATCTTCTCTGCTCTCTCTCTCACCTCCTCTCCTCATTCCCTCTCCTCTCACTCACTCTCGCCTCCTCTCTCTCTCGTCCTCTCCTCCCTCGCTTCACTCTCTCTCTCTTCGCTCTCGCTCTGCCCAACCTCTTTTCTTTCCCCCCTCCCCCCTCTCCACTCTCTTCGCACTCTCCTCTCGGTTCATCTCTTCTCTCTCCCTCTCCTCTCTTCCTCTCCTCTCTCTCTCTCTCTTCTCTGGCTCTCTCTCTCCTCTTCTTTTCCATCTCCCTCATCTCTTTCCCAGTTTCAGGTCTCTCTCTCTCCTATATTCGTCTGTAAAAAAAAATGCAACGCAACAAAAATAACACCCCGTTCAAGTTGTTCCCTTTCAAGACTTCAAGAATTACAATAAATCGACGAGATATGGTAATGTTATAAGTTGCATGCAACGATCATTATTACGATGGACAGAGGAAAGACTGAATAATTCGTGTTTTTAAAAATGCAATCCCCTCTCTCACTTACCCTTCCAACGGTGACAACAACCAAACATGCATGCAATTGCCAGGATAATTGCCATATGGCCACAAAGTTAAACCCATTTTGGATGGATCTGCAATTCTCGATTACACTGTAAACGTAACGTTTAAATTAGTTTAAATCCTATATACATCTCTTACGTTTTCATTTTCATATATCAAAAAATAATTCGGTAGATATTCCTACGAAATTTCCCCCCCTAAAAAACGGTGGATTTTTTCCCTCCCTTTTCTTTTCCCCCGTTTTTCTTTTAAAAGAAAAAGCACGAAATAATCCCAAAATAGAGTACTATTTGGAATTCAAATTTCCGTCCTTTAAAACATAGTGATATATTAATTCCCCATCTTAATGTACCGTATACGGTTTAAAGAAAGAAGCCGGGCTAAAAAAAACGTATAATATATATCCTCTTTATTTTTTCACTTAATCATTCTTCTTTTGCCTTGCTATACAACGACCTTTTTTATCTCCAACTCTCTCAGCTCCTCTCACAGCCTCTTCTCCTCTCCTTCTCTCCTTTTTTCCTCTTACTCCTTCTCTTCTCAGCTCTCTCTACTCTCTCTCTCTCTCTCTTTCCTCTAGCCCCACATCCTCTCTCTCTCTCTATCCCTCACCTTCCTCTCTCTCTCCCTCTTTCTCTCTCTCTACTCTCTCATCCCTCAATCTCTCATCACTCATCTCTTCCCTCGCCTCCCTCCCCCCTCCCCTCTCTCTCTCTCCTCTCTCTCTAACACTCTCTCTCTCTCTCTATCTCCTTCTCTGTCTCTCCTCTCTCTACTTTCCTCTCTGACTCTCTCTCTCTTCTCTTCTCTCTCTCTCTCCTCTCTCTCCTCTCTCCACCTCTCTCTCATACTCTCTCTCTCTATCTATCTCTTTCCTCTACCCTCTCTCTCTCTCTCTCTCTCTCTCTTCGCTCTCTCTCTCTCTCTCCTCTCTACCTCTTCCCAATCTCTCTCTCTTTCTCTCCTCTTCTCCTCACCTCTCCTCTCTCTCTCTCTCTCTCTTTATTTCCCCTCCCTCCCCATCTCTTTTCAGTCTCCTCTCCACCCTCTCTTTCCCTCTCCCCCCCTTCCCCTATCTTTCAGTCTTTCTACACCTCGACCTCTATCGTCTGTAAAAAAAAAAAAAAAAAAAATAAAAAATGAAACGCAATTAAAACTCTAACCGCAATTCCCCTACCTCCCCTCCCGCTGTCCGTTTGCTTTCGAACTTCCCTTCCCCTTCCGCCTCATGATTACGAAGCGACCTAAGATTCTCCCGCTTTAGCTCCATGAGGTCATCACTATACTCGTCCGACGCAAGTCACACTATAGCCTGGCTTTAACGGATATCCGGTCTCCCGGCGATTCACTTCGTTGTGAGCCGATGGACCCCGTGCGAAGAATCCCTTTCCTGTGGAGGCTACGGCTCCTATTCTAGCTTGGATCAGATCGTGACGTACAAGCAGGCAGAAGACCCCCATCCTTCAAAAGGGGGAAGATATTCGATTGTAGTTAGCGTTTACCGGAACCTCAGTCGAGGGAAAAAGGATTTATGGTGAGCCCAGCCTTACGGTGGTTGAAGCGTTTACAGATGGCTTCGACTTTGGACAGCCCGTATCAATTGCTTTCACGTGTTGCTATAGGCCTCTGGACTCTAGTCACCCAAATCCGTCCTATACATACGAGCACACATACACACTCATACACACACAACACACACTCACATTCCTGTGACATTCTCATGTGCTCATTTTTGCTATATTCGATAATTATGTAAATTTATTTTTAGTAGAGTAATTTGGTTTTTATGATCCAGTAAATTTTATTTTTTCATAAGTAATATGTTCTGATAGAGTTTTTGATGGGTGTTTGTGTATCAACTGATTAGTTGCGTGTGATTGCGGGCTTTGTTTATCTGTCAAGGGTTGTATTGTGTAATTACAAAATAATTTAACTTTTTTTCTTTTCCCGAGTTCAAAGGATAAATTTCTTAAACCTTCATCTAATTTATTTTTACATCAATAAAGCTTCAAAAGTTATAACGAGGTTAGAAATATAATTAAACATGATTTTTGTTCTTCGTTTTTTGATCTTTCCTTTGAATTTTTATATTAGGATTTTACTATTTTTTGTTAATGATTATCAGTAGCAATTATATATATAATATAGATATATATACAATAGCAATTTAGTCTACAAAATGAAATAATAAAATCAAAATATTCATATATATATGTATATATATAATAATATATATATATATAATAATCATATATATATATATATTGATATATATATATATTTTATTATATATTATAAAAATTAATTTTATACACACACACACACACAAACACAGAACTAATTATATATTAATATATATATATATTATATATATATATATATATATTAATTTAGAATATATATATATAATAATTATGTATGTGTGTGTGTGTGTGTGTGTGTGTGTTGTGTGTGTGTGTGTGTGTGTGTGTGTGTGTGTGTGTGTGTGTGTACTTATATAAATACATATGTATATATATATATATATATAGTAATATATATATATATATATATATATATACATATATAATATATTGAATATATATATATATACATACACACCAAACACACACACAAGCACATATGTGTATATATATATATATATATATATATATATATATATATATATATAGATATATATATATATATACATTTTTAACACACACACACACACACAAACACACACTCACACAGCTTTCCCCCCCCCACACTACACACACACACACACACATATAACATATGGTGTATATATTATATATATATATATATAATTTATATATATTGATATATATATATATATATATATATATGTATGTATATGTATTTGTATATGTAATATATATTTATATATATAATAATAGTTAATATATATATAAAATTATATATATATAAGTTATATATATTAATATGTGTATTATTGATATATAAAATATATACGTTTTTTTTTTAAGTGGACCATACTTACTTACTCGCTTTCTAGATATGCCATATTTAAAGTGTTGTGTGTGTTTTGAAGTTGAGGTGCAGAGCCAGAATAGCGAGAAGAAAATAGAGAATGAGAAAAAAGCGAGAGAGAAAAAGACAGATGAGAGCGAGATAAGAAAGTTTAGAAAGAAGGAGAGAGTTAGGAAGAGAAGAGGGGGGGGTGGAGAAAAGGTTTTGAGAGATAGAGATCGAAAGGGGAAATAGAGAGGGAGAGGAGAAAGATAGATGAAAATTAGATAGAGATTGATTGTGTAAAATAGAAACAGAGATAGATAGATAAACAATAGATAGAGAGATGGATAGAGAGTTGGAGAGATGAGTGAGTTAAAAGAGCAAAAGAGACAGGTGATTGAAAGGCGTGCACAGAAAAGAGTATTTTACTTAAGAATAAGGGAACCTCGAACGAAATAATATGACCAAGACGATGCATGAAAGGTTAATTGACAAAGAAACACTAATTTTCTCTTACTGTGGATCATGCGCTCTAAAACACAAGTTTTAACAAGCCGTGCAATACAGAACACCTGCAATAAATGTTTGCCTGGAGAATGCAAATAAACACAATACACGCACACATACACACACGCACACTAACAGAACACAACCCACACATTATATAGCACACGCACGCACGCTTGATATATATGAATATATATTAAGAATATTTATATATTTATATAATATATATATATATATTTATATATATATATATATGTATATATATTAGGTTTTATATATATGATTTGTAATGGTATATATAATATATATATATGTATATATATATATATTATATTATATATATATATATATATGAAGTTAATAGATAGATATGGGAATATAGGTTGTATATATATTATATATATGATATATATATATACAATATAGTTAGAGATATATATATATATATTAATATATATATATATTATTAATATATATAGGGTGTTGGATTGTTAATATATATGATATATACTATATATATATATATATATATATTATATATTAATTTATGGGAATGTATATGTCCATATAGTTATATATATATATATATCTTATATATATATATATAATACATCTTATTTACATTAATATATATATATATATTAATATTATATTATATTTTATATATATACATTATCTATATATATAACATTTATATACAAAATATTAATATATATATTAATATATATTATATAATATATATAAATACTTACATATTACATATATATATATTATATATATATATATACATATATATATATATGAGATATATATATTATATAATATATATATATACTAGATATAGATTATATATATATTTATATATATATATATAATATTATATATATTATATATATATATATATATATAATTATATGTATATTATATGTATATGGTATATATATATAGTTAATATATTATATATTATATATATATTTGTATATATTATTGTAATATATTATAAAATATTTAAATATATATAATATATATATATAATATATATACATATATACATGTATGTATATATATATATATATATATATATATATATATTATATATATATATATATATATACTATATATATATGCATATATATATACATAACCACATCAGTTTATAGATGCGACTATGAGTTGGAAATACCATATTAAGATAAATACGACAATAAAGTATAAATCCATTTACATACAACACCTTTGCAACTATACAAAGTATGTAAAACAAAAAGAAACGCACAAAGTTGTTAAGAAATTATTATTGTTATTATTTTTTCTTTTTTTTACAAATGCGATTATCTGAGTCAGATTTAAAATCATGTGTTTTTTCATTTATACCACACCTCTCTTTACTCGATTCTTTGAAAAGCAATAGGCTATGACATCGCGTTGTGATATATGCAGGAGATCTATCCATCCATACTAAAATATTTCCCCGAACGACTTTTTCCCCAATATCACATTTTTAAGGAAGCTTTACGTCTGTGACATAACGATGATATAAAACCCATGTGTTATCCTTCGCCCTGCTGGCCTCGTCCCCAATTTGTGAGCACGACCACCTAAATGAATGGAAGTTCCTCTACACTCGGGTCCCGTCTCCTGGGCGAAATGTCTCTCTCAGTCTCTCTCTTTCTCTCTCTCTCTCACCTTCTCTATATCTCTTTCCTTCTCTTTCTCTCTCTCCTTCTCTATGTCTTTCTCTTTCTTTCTCTCTCCTTTTGTTCTCTCCCTCTTCTTCTCTATCTCTCTCTTCTTCTTTATCTCTCTCTCTTTCTCTATCTCTCTCTCCTTCTCTATCTCTTTCTTTTCTCTCCTTTTTTTCTCTCTTTCTTACTCTCTCTCTTTCTCTCTCTCTCACTCTCTATCTCTCTCTTCTGCTCTATCTCTCCCTCCTTCTCTATCTCTCTCTCCTTCTCTGTCTCTTTCTCTTTCTTTTCTCTCCTTTTTTTTTCTCTCTCTCTTTCTTTCTCTCTCTCTCTCTCTCTCTCTCTCTCCTTCCTCTCTCACCTGCGTTTCTTCACTCCTCTTCTCTTTCCCTTTCTCCTTCCGTTCTTCTTTATCCTCTTTCTTATCTTCCTTCTTTCTCTCTCTCTCTCTCTCTCTCACTCCTCGCTCGCTCACTCGCTCACTAACAAAAAAGCCGAGAGGAGGCTGAAAGAGGTGGCAGAGGTGGCTCGTTGTCTTGGGGGGCTCGTAGCTCCGTTTATGATTGAAACGGGATGGGACTAAATGGAAAATGGGTCTAGCCAGGTGCCAGGTGCCCTTGTTCTCCTGAAGACCGACAATATCCCGCTGCAAACGAAACACACAAATCATTTTCCGCTTTAAGGACGAAACCAAAATTTATTCATACATTCTACATTTATGTTTTGCGTTCGTTTAGGTTTTATTTTAATTTGTATTTTTTTTGTCGTCGTCAACTTAGCATTAGTGAATTGATGCCTTGATACGAAATTTCATATAACGAGGGGTTATCCCGTTTTAGAGTCACACTTATTCCAAAAAAAAGAACGTTGATAAATAAAATTGCTTATACAATCTAACCCGTCATCTTAACCAAGTGTAATAACTATGGTACTTGTTGATTAAGGAGAGTCAATACGAGTGTTGGTCTTTTATCGACAATAAATCCGTCATAGGGCATGCATATCCTCTGTAAAAG
>NW_028234573.1:7500-12500 GCF_977035675.1 Penaeus japonicus | reverse complement strand
CATCATTATTGCTATCATTTTTATCATAATTGTTATCATTATTAATATCAGTGTCATTATTATCATCATTATTATCATTATTGTAAGCATTATTAGCATCCTTACCATTATCATTATTATCATTATTTCCCTTTTTTGTGTTCGAATAATTGTGTTGTTACTTTCGTTTTGTTTTCGCTTTTAAATTTTGAATTTATTTTTTCCTATCTACTTTATGTTTTCCTTTTTTTTGTCCCCTTCCATTATAATCTATCCAAAATGTTTTCTTAATTAGCCTCGTATTGATTCAAAATCGCATCTCCTTTCGCCTTTCCCAGCATCTTCCGGCTCTTTCCCCTCACATTTCCTCTCCCCTCTGTCTTTCTCTCCCTCTCCCCTGTTTCCCTCGTCATCACTCCCCTCTCCTGCCTCTTCCCCTTGTCCAAAATCGCTAACCGTTCCATCCCCTTTCCCCTCATTCTTCCCCCTCTCTCTCCTCCCATCCTATACACCCTTTCTTCTCTCCCCTTTCTCCTTTCACTCCTTTCCTGACATCTCCCTCCCCATCCCCATCCCTTCCCCCTCTCCGTTTCCCCTCGGAATCCCCTCGTTCGCTATGCCTTGTGATAATTTACTTATCTGATCCTTGGCCAGTGTCCACGAGCACGGAGAGGGAGAGGGAGAGGGAGAGGAGGGAGGGGAGGTTATATCCCTACCCCTCTCCCCCTACTCCCTTCGCCTCTCCCCTCCCTGTTGTCTTCGGTGCAAAGTACATGAGTAAGAGGGGTAGAAGGGGTACCATCGTTCCCCTTTCCCCTCCCTACTTCCCTCCTCCCCCTTCCCTTCCCCTCTCCCCTCTTCCCTCCCCGCAAGGTGTGTGGATCAGAGTAGTGTCCTTCCTCTTTCCACCTTCTCCCTTCTTCCCTGTAGTAGGTCTAAGGGTGGGGGGGTAAGGGGGGGAACCCAACTTCGTGACTGTTGGTAAGTGATGGAATTGGACTGGATGGGGGGGAAGAGAGGGGGAGGGGTGAGGGGTGGGGGACACCAAGACACGAGGGAGAAGAAAGTAACAAGAAGAGACAGGGATGAAGAGAGACAGTGCAGGAGAGCGAAAGAGGGGTGAAGAAAAGAGGGAAAAGAGAGAGAGAGAGAGAGAGAGAGAGAGAGAGAGAGAGAGAGAGAGAGAGAGAGAAGAAAAGAGAAAGATGAGGGGGGGTTTGAGTGAGGTGAGAAGAGAGGAAGAGGTGGGATGAGAGAAGAGTAACTAAGAGAGGAAGAGAGAGGAGAGAGTAGAGTGAGGAGGATGTGAGAGGATAGAGATGGGAACGAGGTGTTGAGTGGCGGAGGGGAGATGGAGAGGAAGATTGGGTGCGAGAGATGAAGAGAGAGGATTGAGGAGAGATAGTTGGTGTGAGATGTAGAGAGAAGGGATCTGAGAGATGAGAACGATGGAGAGTATTTGAGAGAGAGAGAGAGAGATAGAGTGGAGAGAGAGAGAGAGAGAGAGAGAGAGAGAGAGAGAGAGAGAGAGAGAGAGGTCAATAGCAGGGAGAGAGACAGAACTGCTTCAAGTTGTGATATAAGTCAGAATCAAAAAAAGAGATAGTTTAATGGCAGCTAGAGAGACAGAACTACAGCAGGTTGTTGTATTGGTCAGAGACATAAAGGGGGAAAATAAGAGAGACTTTAATGACAGACAGACAGAGAGACAGAACCGTTGTTGTCATAAGTCAGAGTCAAAAAGGAGAAAAGGACAGAGTTTAATGACAGACAGATAGATAGAAATGCATCAGGGTGTTTATATGTCAGAGTAATAAGGGGAAAAATAGAGAAATAAATGGCAGACCGAGAGGCATCAATACTTGTTGTATTGACCATAGTTAATGTTTTTTTTTTTATTTCTTTCTTTTCTTTCACTTGTTATCTTTTGCTCTGGTTATCGATCGATTCCTGGTTGCGATTTTGGAGGTGCTTTGTGGTTGCTGCTGTTTTTGTTCTTGCTGTTCTTGTTATGAAGGCAGATATTGTGTTTGTTGTTACTTTGATCGCTGTTGTTCTTATTGTTAGAGCCGATGTTGTTTGTTGTTATTGTGATTGTTGCTTTTGTTGTATATGCTAAAACTGTGTCTGTAGTTATTATTATCTTCTGAAAATGAAAAGAAATATGTGCAGTTAGAAATTCAGGTAAAGAGAGACACTGAGAGAGAAAAAAAAATGGAAAAGGAACAAGAAGAAAGAAGAGGGAACAGGCCAACAAACAGATAGAAAAACAAAACACATGAAAAAAAAAAATCACATCAACAAACACAAAACTCGTAGTAAACAACACATCAACAATAAAACGACAAAAAAACGAGTCATAAACAAGAAAAATGATGAACACAAGAAAGGAAAAATCAAGAAAATAACACATAAAGTCCTTCTTGCCCTCAAGCACTCCATGACATAAATTCAATCTTTTCCTTCTTTTTCAGTCAAAGGAATTCCTGCTTGAATTAAGATAGCCGAAGAAATGTTGCATTCATTGTACCTTCATCTGATAGTGTGACATGACCTCTGACCTGCGTTTCCCGGTTCTCTTGACACGGTCATGTTCATCTATCTGTCACGCCAGCTGTCATAAAGCTACAATTTTGATCTTACGCCTTTTATTTGGCCCTTCGCTCTCTTCTCTTTCTTTTCCTCGGTGCGTCCGGCTGTTTTCTCTCTGTGTTTGTTTTCTCTTTCTCTCGTTCTGTTTACGTGTTGTTCTTCTATGCCTTCCTTTCTGTTTTTTTTTTTCTACGCTCTCTCTCTGTCTGTCTGTCTGTCTGTCTCTCTCTCTCTCTTTCTCTCTTTCTCTCTCTCTCTCTCTCTCTCTCTTTCTCTCTCTCTCTCTCTCTCTTTCTCTCTCTCTCTCTCTCTCTCTCTCTCTCTCTCTCTCTCCCTCTCTCTCTCTCTCTCTCTCTCTCTCTCTCTCTCTCTCTCTCTCTCTCCATCTATCTATCTGTCTGTCTATAATTCTCTCTCCCTCTCTCTCTCTCTCCTTCATACTCTCATCCACTTTATTCAAATCTTCCTTTTCCTCCTCCGCTTGTGACATTCGTTCCATATCTTCCTAATCTTTGTCTTATTTCTTTCACACTGAGACAATATTTTTATATTTTTGTTTTCATACTTCCGTGTTGCTTCTTTACTAAATATAAATAAATGTTTATCTTATCATCATTATTATTAATATCAAATTTTGATATGCATTGATTTCATCTTGTTATTTGCGTTGTTTGGACTATTCTCTTCAGCTTTCGAAACATTCATGATTATTGTCATTATCTCATCGTTTTCATGATCATCGTTGTCGTTGTCGTCAGCATCACCATCATCACCATTACCATCATCATCATCACAATCACAATCACCATCATCACCAATATCAACAGACATCATAATCATCATCACAATCGTCATCACCAATATCAACATACATATCAAAAAATCATACACGCATCAATTCATCACAATCACCATCACACATCTATCACCACTATCAAAACATACATCATATATCATCATCATAACACAATACATCAACCATATCACAATATCACATTACATCATAATCAGTCTCATCATCATCACAATCACCATCATCACAATATTCAACATACATATAATCATATCAAATCACAATCACAATCACCATCATCACCAATATCAACATACATCATAATCATCATCATCACAATCACCATCACCATCATCACCAATATCAACATACATCATAATCATCATCATCATCACAATCACCATCACCATCATCACCAATATCAACATACATCATAATCATCATCATCATCACAATCACCATCACCATCATCACCAATATCAACATACATCATAATCATCATCATCATCACTACCATCCTCGTCACCACTCTCTTTTTCTTTCCCCTTTCTCTTCACTTCCAGCTCCCCTTGCTGACCTGACATGCCCTGGGGGAGATTTGTGACATGCGAGGGTGTCATGCTGTCAGCGCCCCCCTCCCCTCACCCCCTCCCGTACCCCGTCATGCTTCAGTGCCTCGGCTTGACTGTCAGCTACCGAGGGAGGCTTCAGCGTCAGCCCTTGGAGCATTGGGAGCAGCAACAGGGAAAGCCTACAGATGTGTCTCGTATGTTGCTTGTGTGTGATGTGTGTGCGTGTATGTGTGTATGTTGGGTGTATGTGCGTGTATGTTTTTTTTTTTTTTTTTTTTTTTTTTTTGAGGGGGGCGGTGCTTTTTTCTATGCGTGTTAGAGAGAAAGAGAAGTAGAGAGAGAGAGAGAGAGAGAGAGAGAGAGAGAGAGAGGGAGAGAGAGAGAGAGAGAGAGAGAGAGAGAGAGAGAGAGAGAGAGAGAGAGAGAGAGAGAGAGGGGGGAGGAGAGAGAGGAGAAGATAGAGAGAAAGAGAGAGAGAGGGAAGAGTGAGATAGAGAGAGATGAGGTAGATAGATAGAGGAGAGAGAGAGAGAGGAGAGAGAGACAGAGAGGAGAAAGAGAGAGAGGAGTGAGAGAGAGAGGAGAGAGAGAGGGGAGAGGAGGGAGAGAGAGAGGAGAGTGAGATAGAGATGAGGAGAAGAGAGAGCGAGAGAGAGAGAGAGAGAGAGAGAGGAGAGAGAGAGAGAGAGCGAGGAGAGGAGGAGAGAGGAGATTGAGAGATGAGAGGATTAGTGAGAGAGATGAAGGAGAGAGAGAGAGAGCGACATAGAGAGAGAGAGAGAAGTGGGAGAAGAGAGAGAGAGGAGAGATGAGAGTATGAGAGAAGAGGAGCGAAGAGCGGACGGCGAAGAGAGGAGAGAGAGAAAGAGGAGGGGTGGAGGAGAGAGAGAGAGAGAGAGAGAGAGAGAGAGAGAGAGAGAGAGGAGAGGAGAGCGAGAGAGAGAGAGAGAGAGAGAGAGAGTAGATAGATAGTCGAGAGAGAGAGAGAGGAGAGAGAGAGAGTTAGGTGATAGATAGGTAGATAGATAGAGGGGGAGAGAGAGTAGAGAGAGAATAGGTAGATA
>NW_028234572.1:7500-9354 GCF_977035675.1 Penaeus japonicus | reverse complement strand
ATATATACAATATATATATATGTACATATAATATATATATATGTATATAAATATATATATAATATATATAATATTTATATATATTTTATATATATATATATATATATACACAAACATATTTTTAATATTATATATATAAATATATATACACAAACATATATATATAGATAACTATATATATATATATATATTTATATATATATAAATATTATAAATATATATTGATATATATTATATATATATATATACACAAACATATATATATATATATATATATATATATATATATATATATTTATAATATCAATATATATATATATATATATATATATATATATCTATATAGATTATATATATATATATCATATGTTATATATATGTGTGTGTGTGTGTGTGTGTGTGTATATGTCTGTTGTGTGGATGTGTGTGTGTGAGTGGGTAGTTAACATAACACACAAACATAATACATATATATATATTATATATATATATATAATTAGATATATAGAATATATATATATATAAATATATAATATATCTCTATTTATATATACAGTAAATACCGTCTACATACTTATCATATATATTTATATATATTATATAATATATATATATATATTATATATATATATATACAGTATACATAATATATTATATATATTATATATATATATATATATATATATATATATAATTATATATATACAAGGTATATATTATATATATATATGGATATATATATATATATATATATACACTGATATAGATATATATATATAATATATATAATTATATATATATATATATATAGATATATATATATAATATAATACATTATTTATATATATACATATATATATACAAAAGTTATATATTTTATATATTTATTATATATATATATATATATACTTTATAATATACATATACATTATTTATATAAACATTTATATATAATATATATATATCAGTCTATATATATTAATATATATTATATATATATGAAATAGGTATATATATATAGTATAGTACATAGTGATATATATATATATATTTTTATGAATATAGATATAATATATATTGATATATTATATGTATACATATATATAATATCTATATATGATATTATATAAGTTTATAGTATATAATTATATAGTTATATATATATATGTATATATATATACATATATATATTGATATATATATTATAGTGTACATGCCTGCATATGGGTACCAGACATACCATCAACATGGACTTTTTACGTCGTGAGGATTTTCCAGACCAAGACGGTCCCCAATGCCAAGGGCTTCAGGGCCAAATCCCACACGGATACTTACCTGTGGCATAGAGCCCAATCTTCCGAATGTTGCCACCCAAGTACATGTTGCAATGGCCTTTTCACAAAAAAAAAAAAAAAAAAAATAAAAAAAACAAAAATAAAAAAAAAAAAAAAAAAAAAAAAAAAAAAAAAATCTTTCTCACGGTAAGAGAGAAATTCCCATATCTCATGAACATGTATGGTTCACTATGTATTTGTTTGCATGACAATTTTTCTATTGTATTTCTGCATGTTTGAATATTTATCATTATACATTCTGTTTATTGCCATTTAACCATTTTTTTGGGGGGAAAGAGGGGAGGGGAAACATATCGGAGGAGGGGAAACTATATAATATACTAATATTATATATATAATATATATATATATATGTATATATATATATATATATATATAATATATATATATATATATATATAATATATAAATATATACATACAACAACACACACACACACACACACACACACACACCTACACCACACAACAACACACACACAGCACACACATATATATAT
>NW_028234571.1:35000-38564 GCF_977035675.1 Penaeus japonicus | reverse complement strand
ATATTTATATATATATATTATATATATATATTATTATATATATATTATAATAATATACGTATATATTATAATATTAGTATATATATATTATATATATATATATATATATGTATTATATATATATATATATTTTATATATGTATATATATATAAAAATATAATTATATATATAATATTATATATATATATATATATATATATGTATATATATATACATATATATACATATATATAATTTATATACATATTTCTCTCTTTTCATTCTTCATTTTAATCTTTCTTTCTTACTGCATTTCCTTTCTTCTTACCAGTCTGCTCTCTTTTTTTCTTTCTTTTTTTTCTTTCGTAATCTTCCATCTTTTGTTTCACCTTTCCCTTTCCTCTATTTTCTCTTATTTCTTCTCTTCTTCATCCTTTTCTTTGTCATTTTCTTTCTTCTTTCGTCTCGTCTTTCTTCTTTTCTCTCTCATTTCGTCTTTTCTTTATCATTTTTTTTTTCTACTTTTCTTTCGTTGTCATCTCCTCACTCCTCTCTCCCTTTCTTTATTATCGTTTTACTTTGTCCATCTGGTTATCAGATTTTCTCTCTTTTTTCCTTTTCTTTATTGTTCCCTCTATCATTTCTTCTTTCCTTTATCATCTCTTCTCTTCTTTTCATCCTTTATCATTTCCTATCTTCATCTCCCCTTTTTTTCGCCTTTTCCAATCGTATTTTTCTTTCTCCCTTCTTTCTTTCTAGTCTAATCTTCATTCATCTCATTGCCTTCTCCATTTTCTCTATCTCTATTTCTTTCTTCTCTTTCCTCTACCAATTTTACAATCCCTCTTCTTATTACAATCCTCCTTTCGAATCATTATTTCTTTCAATTTTTTTTTTTCATAATTCTCGCCATTTTTTTTTCTTCATTTTGTCGCTTGTTTTCATATTTTATTTTCTCTTTTTTTTTCCTTTTCTTCTATTCCTATTATCTTCTTATTTTCTCTTTCTCTAATCTTCCGTCTTTCTTATCTTAGTTTTTTCTTTTTTTTCTGTTTCTTCTATAATCTCTTTACTTCTTCTTTCTTCCTATTCTGTTTTGCCTTTTTTTTCTTCTTTCTCTTATCTCCTTTGATCACCTATTCCTCTTTTATATCATTCCTTTTTCTCTTCTCCCGCAATTATCCGATACTATTTTGTTTCTCATTTCTTCATTTTTTTAAACCCTACTTTTTCTTTCAGAATTGTCGTCATTCATTTCCTACAATTTTCCTTTCATTCTCCTCTCTCTTTTCTTCACTATCATATCTCCTTTTTTATTGTATCATTTCACAACATATTTTTTTTCTTTCCCTCTTTCATAACTTTTTTTTTCTTTTTTTTTTCTTTTCCTTCAATTTTCTTTTTTTCTCAATCATATCTCCCCATTCTTTTCCTTATTTTCTTATCTTTTTAACTATCATTTTTCCCTTTTTTTTTCTTCCCTTTTGCTTATCATATTTTTTTTTCCTTTTTTTTAAAGATCGACCTTCCTTCTTTTCTTTTTCTAATTATATATTTTTTTCTTTTTCTTTTTAAATTTCCATCTCGCCTTTCTTTTTTTTCTTTTTTTTTCTTTTTAAATTGCTACCTCGCCTTTTTTTTTTTCTTCTTCTTCTTCTTCTTTTTTAAAATTTCCATCTCGCCTTTCTTTTTTTTCCTTTTTTTCTTCTTTTTAAATTTCCATCTCGCCTTTCTTTTATTCTTTCCTAATTTTTTCCTTCTTCTTCTCTTTAAATTTCCATCTCACCTTTGTCTCTCTCTTCCTTCCTTTCTTTTATTTTCTTTCTTTTTCCTCCATCTTCTTCTTTTCAAATTTTCCTCTGGCTTTTTTCTCGTGGCTTTTTCCCGGAGGCCCGTTCTTAAGAGGCTCATCTCATTTGGCGTTAATGAGTGCAATTAATACCGAGACTTGCTTGCAAAACCTGGCTTCATCAAGACGCGGGGAGTCGAGATTACGTCATTACGGAAGGGTGGGGGGGGAGGGACGGGGTGAGGGACGGGGGGAAAGGGAGGAAGTGGGGGGGGAGAGGGGACGGGGGAAGAGAGGTGGTAGTGAGGGGACGGGGGGAGGGACGGGGGGAGGGGGGAGGGACGGGGGGAGGGACGGGGGGGGGAGGGGGGGAGGTGGAGAGGGAAGGGGGGGAGGGTGAGGGGGGGGGGGGAGGGGGAGAGATGGGGAGATGAGGGAGGGACGGGGGAGGGAGAGAGGGACGGGGGGGGGGAGGAGGGGAAGAGGGGGGTTGTGGTTTAGGGACGGGGGGAGGGGTGAGGGACGGGGGGAAGGGAGGGGGGGGGGGAGGGAACGGGGGGGGGGAGGGGTGAGGTGAGGTGGGTGGTGGAGGGTGGGGGAGGGTTAGGTAGGGGTGAGGGACGGGGGGAGGGACGGGGGGAGGGGTGAGGGACGGGGGGAAGGGAGGGGGGGGGTGGGGGAAGGTGAAAGGGTCGGGGGTTAGGGGTGTGAGGGACGGGGGATGGGGAGGGGCGGGGGGGGAGGGGTGTGAGTGGGAAGGGGGGGCGGTAAAGGGACGGGGGGAGGAGGGGAAGTGGGGGGGGGACATCGGTATGAGGGGAACGGGGATGAAGAAGATAGTGGTTGTGGGGGAGGGGGGGGGGGGAGGGTGGGGTTGGGGGTGGGGGTGTGGTGGGGGGGGGTGTGGTGAGGGAGGTCGGGATACGGGGGAAAGGGGGGTGAATGGGACGGGGGAAGGAGGGTTATGCGGGTTTTTGAGGTAGGGTACGGGGGGATATGGGACGGGGGGGAGGGGGAAAAGGGGTGAGGGCGGGGGGAAATGGGGAAGGGAAGGGGGAGGGGGGAACAATCAGAAGGGGGGAAGGGAGGGATAGAGATAGAGAAAAGAGTAATAGTGTAAAAAGATAGAGAAAAAAAGGAGTTAGGGAGGAGGGGGGAGGAAGGAGGAAGGAGGCGGGGGAAGGGAGGGGGGATAAGATGGAGAAAAGAGTAATAGAGTAAAAAGAAAAAGAAAAAAGAATCAAAATAGAATAAAATAAATCACAAAAAAAACGTGAAGAGAAAGAATAAAGAAACAAAAAAAAATAAAAATAAAAAATAAATAATAAAGAGTAGGAAAGGAGGAGGAGGATGGGAGGAAGGGAGGAAGGGAGGAAGGGAGGATGGGAGGAAGGAAGGGGGTGGGGGGGGAGGGACGGGGGGGCGGGTGGAGGGGAGGGGGGGGGGTGGCGGGGAGAGGGGATAAGAGGGGGGGGGGGGTCGGGGGGGGGGTGGGGGGAGGGGGGGGGGGGGGGGCAGGGGGGGGGGGAGGGGAGGGGGGGGGGGAGGGGGGGGGGGGGGGGGGGGGGGGGGGAGGGGGGGGGGGGAGGAGGGGGGGGGGGGGGGGGGGGGGGGAGAGAGGCATCAGAGACACACCCGAATGACTGTGGAGATATTTTTCAGGTCGGTTAATTAACATGGTTTACAAGGGATGATGGCTACACTCGTTAGATATAACACGATTATCTTCGTTTTAATCAATTTCTGGGGAGAGAGGGAGAGAGAGAGAGAGAGAGGGAAGTGGGCGAGAAGAGAG
>NW_028234571.1:30000-32500 GCF_977035675.1 Penaeus japonicus | reverse complement strand
CGCTCGAGAGGAGAAGTGAGAGAGAGAGAGGGAGAATAGGAGAGAAAGATACGAAAACGGAAACAAACAAACAAGCAAACAAAGAGAGACAGCAAAGGAAAAAAAATAGTATGAAATTATAACAAACAACAGGCGTACTATCACCCCCTCCCCCCTCCCCGTCTCTCCCTCTCTCTCTTTCTTCTCTCTATTTTCTATGTATCCACCACACACAATCACTCTCATCTCTCATCTCTCTCTCAAACTCTCTTCTCTCTTCTACTCTCTCACTCTCTCTCTCTCTACACCTCTCTCTCTCTCTCTCTCTCTCTCTCTCTCTCTCTCTTCAACACCTACCACACACACCTAAACTCACACCCACCTCCTCCACACACACCACCACACCCATCACACCACACACAACTCTCTCTCTCTCTCTCTCTTTAACAGGTCCGGCTTGGACATTGCTTGTTTGTGGTAAACGTGGTCTAGGGTGTGAGGAACACGGCAGGAACAGCTTTCTTGGTTTATTGCTAAGCTTGAACAGTAGGACGTTGGAGTGAGGGCTGCTCCTCCTCCGAGGTGTTGCTCCTCTGCTCCCCGAGAGGAGACTCCCTACCACAATTTGTGACTTGTCTCAGGAGATGTGTGGATCAAGGTGTTTTCTTGTGACATGTGACATTTGTAATGTGATGAGTGAAGTGTTGATACATAGCTCTTGCAAAGGGAAAGACAAAACAACACTGTTATGTCTGGCGTGAGAGGGATAGACAGATAGATGAAGCAACGAGCATACGTATATGTATGTATATATGTGTATGTGGTAGATTTAGTAGACATAGAAAATATATGTATAATAATTAGAGTAACATTAAAGATACAGATTACATTGATACTTGCATCATATAGAATACAGTAACAGAAGCATAAACGTGCAAGTTATATTCGATGGGCATAATAACAATTACAGTACACATAATATATGTAAATACAATGGTTACACTCTCTCTCTCTCTCTCTCTCTCTCGCTCTCCTTCTCTCACTCACACACACAATCTAGCTTTGTTTCGTAAGCACACACCAGCACTACTTGAAGACTGTTTAGAGTCAGCAAACGCAATTCATTGTAATGGAAACACAAATTTGAACTAAGATTTCGAGGGCGTATGAAAAGGCACTACTAAACCTCTTGAGAGTTATTGAAAGAAAAGGGAATGAGGGAAATGGAGAAAGGCCTTTTATATATTTTTATTTTACTAATTAATAATATATGTTAAAATTCATTATTAATTTTTTTTATAAAATCATATTTTTAAATAATTGATATATTATTAAACTAAAATAATAATATTATTAATATAATTAATAAATTATATATTATTTTATATATATAAATATAAAATATATATTTAAATTTATTATATATTTTTAAATTTATTATTTAACAGATAAAGAAGAAGGAGAAGAGGGAATAATGAGATAATGGAGAGATGGAATAGAATTAATGTTTGATAGAGAAAGATGGAAGAGAAAGATGGATATATACATTTTGCGAAGGTATGTAAGCTTCAATGGTTCTGTTTTGACGTGCTTCCCATAAAAGCTGGTGATAAAGATGATAAAATTCGAATAAAATACACCATAAAATACACCATACACCATACTGATATTTCTTTATCGTATCTTATACGTGGAAATGACAGCCATGCAAATATAAGAATAGGACTTTTGCGTGGGGAATGAAAATTTCTCTTTTGCTCTCTCTCTCTCTCTCTCTCTACATATATATATATATATATATATATAGATATATATATATATATATATATATATATATATATATATGTGAATATATATTATATATATATACATATATATATATATTTCTCTTTGCCCCTCGCTCTCTCACTTTCTCTCTCTCTCTGTTATAAACTTTCTCGGTCTCTCTGTCATAAACTCTCTCTCTCTCTCTCTCTCTCTCTCTCTCTCTCTCTCTCTCTCTCTCTCTCTCTCTCTCTCTATTTCTCTTTGCTCCTCGCTCTCTCACTTTCTCTCTCTCTCTGTTATAAAGTTTCTCGGTCTCTCTGTTATAAAGCACTCTCTCTGATATAAACTCTCTTTCTCTCACTGTTATAAACTTTATTTCTCTCTCTGTTATAAACTCTCTCTCTCCCCCCCCCTCTCTCTCTATCTATCTATCTCTTTCTACCTCTCTTTTATCCTCCCCTCTTCTCTCTCTCTCTCTCTCTATCTATCTATCTATCTAACTCTCTATCTCTATCTCCCATTCTCTCCCTCTTTCCCTCCTCCTCCCTTTCCTTCCTATCCTCTCACCCTCATTCCCACCCTCCCTCCCTCCCTCCCTCCCTCCCTCCCTCCCTTCTCCCTACCCACCCTCCCTCCCTCCCTCCCTCCCTCTCTCCCTTACTCTCTCCCTTACTCACTTACTCACTATCCATGAATCCAAATAGTTGAAGTCAATCGATACTCACACAAAGAAATGCAAAATGTTCAGTGTTCA
>NW_028234571.1:20000-22500 GCF_977035675.1 Penaeus japonicus | reverse complement strand
GAGATGAAGGAGGAAGGAAGGAAGAGGAAGAGGAGGGGTTGTTGAGGGGTAGGAGGAGTGAAGAGAGGGAGGGAGAGGTGGAGGGAGGCGGAAAAGAGAATATGAGGAACGAGGGTAGGAATAAGGGAATAAAGAAGAAGAAAGAGGGAGGTAATATAAAGGGGGAGAATTGAGGGGGAAAAAGAGGAGAAGGGTGAGAGGAAGGGGAGGTGGAAAGTGACGTGGAGGTAGGAATAAGGGGGAGAGAATAGGGGGGAGGAAGGGGAAAGGGGGACAGGTAAGATGAAGGGGGAGACTTTAGGAGAGGGGAGAGGAAAGGAGAAGAAAGAGGGGGAGAGGAGGGGGAAGAAGAGGAGATGAGAGGGAAGAGGAGGAGGGAGGTTGAGGGGAAGAGGAGAGGGGAGAGGAGAGAGCTAGAGGGGGATGGGAAGAGGGGAGTTGAAGGCGGAAGGAAGAGGAAGAGGAGGAGGTTGAGGGGAAGAGGAGGGGGGAGAGGGAATGAGGAGGAAGAGGGAGGGGAAAAGGAGGGGGAAGAAGAGGGAGATAAAGAAGAAAGGAAGAGGAAGAGGAGAAGGTTGAGGGGAAGAGGAGGAGGGAGAGGGGGAAAAGGAGAAGGGGGAGTAGGAAGTAGGAGAAGAGGGGGAAAAAAAAAAAAATTAAATAAAGAAAAAAAAAGAAAAGAAAAAAAAAAGAAAAATAAAAGAAAAAAAAGAAAAAAAAAAAAGAGTAGAAGATAAAAAAATAAAAAAAAGAAAAGCTAAGAGAATAAAAAAAAAAAAAAAAAAAATACAGAAAATAAAAAGAGGAGGAATATGAAGACGGAATGAAGAGGAAGACTAGAAGGTTGAGGGGGAAGAGAGGGAAAAAGGAGAAAGGAGAGTACAAAGGAGAAGAGGGGAAAGAGGAGGGAGAGGAAGGAGGAAGGAAAAGGAAGAGAAAGTTGAATGAGAAGAGAAGTTGGAGAAGAGGGAGACAAAGGGGAAGAGGGAAGGAGGAGGAAGAAGGAAGAAGAGAAGGAGGAGAGGGAGGAAGGAGTAAGTAGATAAACCATAGCTTGCATAAGATAAATACATACATGAATGTTATTTCAAAAAGATACACATGGTATATTCTACACATGTGTATACATATACATACAGTATATACGTAAAGCCAAAACAAACATTAAGAAATACAATACTGGAAGTCAAAAGAATTCAGAATTCATCTTATCGGGCCTTTCATAAGAATCAAAATTGCTCGTTCAGGAGATGGTATTTATGTTTCACTTTGTAACTGAAACTGAAGGAGGAGAAGGAGGAGGAGGAGGAGGATGATGGGGAAGATGGAGGAGGAAGGTGGAGGAGGCGGAAGAGGAAGAGGAGATGGATGGGGGAAGTTGGAGGAGGAAGGGGGAGGAGGCGGAAGAGGAAGAGGAGATGGATGGGGGAAGTTGGAGGAGAAGAAGAGGAAGGAGGAGGAGGAGGAGGAGGATGGGGGAAGTTGGAGGATGAAGAAGAGGAGGAGGAGGAGGAGGAGGAAGAGGATGAGGGAAGTTGGAGGAGGAAGAAGAGGAGGAAGAGAGGGAGGAGGATGGGGGTAGGTGGGGAGGAGGCGGAGGAGAAGAAGAGGAAGGAGGAGGAGGAGGAGGAGGAGGAGGAGGAGGAGGAGGAGGAGGAGGAGGAGGAGGAGGAAGAAGAAGAAGAAGAAGAAGAGGAGGAGGAGGAAAAGGACGGGGGAAGGTGGGGGAGGAGGAGGAAGAGAAGGGGAAGAAGAAGAGCAAGAAGAAATCGTATAAAGAAGATAAGGGGAATGAAAAAAAAGGAAATGGATAGAAACCCGGATGGAGATGGATAGACGAATGAAATAAAGAAAGAAGGAAGCGAAAGAAGAAAAGGAGAAGAAGCAAACGGAAGCTAAAGCAGGGGAGGGGAAGTATGCACGAAGGAAATGAGAACAAAAGGCTTTATGCAAGAGAGAAATAAGAAAGAAAATGAGATTTTTAATGAGAAGGGGGAACTATGAAATTTTTTTTTCTTCCCTTGTCTTTTTAAGAAGAGAGAAAATGCGTTGGTAATTATTCGGTAATGGACGAGTGAGAATTTTTTTCTTTCACTTTATACTTTGTCTCTCTGTTTTTTGTTGTTGTTTTCTTTGTTTAAATATTTCTTCCTGTGTTTCTCTCTTCGTTTTTTTTTTCTTTTTTCTTTTCCATTTGTTTCCTTCTTTTCTTCTTTGTTTTTTTTCTTTCTTTCCGTTCTTCCCTCTTTTCTTTCTTTCTTTCTTTCCCTCTATCTTCTCTTTCTATCTGAACTTCAAATATCCCATGAGCCAGATAGAGCCCTTAGTAATACTAGTAATGATATAAGTTATTATAGAAAGGTGATTATGATGATACTAGTGAATGATAAAGAGTAATAGTTGTAATAATGATGATAGAGTTTAATAATGATAATCATGGCGATAATATGTTAATCATACTTATTATGATTGTCATCATAATGAACAACAACAATAATGA
>NW_028234571.1:5000-7500 GCF_977035675.1 Penaeus japonicus | reverse complement strand
AAAAAAAAGGTCAAACAATAAACAAATACAAAAATAATCCAACCAACAACAACAGAAACCATCATCCTCTTCGACCATAAAAAAAAAGAAAAAAAAAATCTCGAAAAGTGACTGCCAAAAAAAAAAAAAAAAAAGGAAGAAAAAGAAAGAATATAAAACAATAAACATTGAAGCGTGGCCATAAATCCCCCAAGGATGGCCCGAGAGGGAAATCCCAAGAGAGCAATAACAAGCAGTCATCCTGGAGAAGGATTTAAGGATTTACTTGTGATAGAGTAGCTCGAGCCCAGTTTTCCTTTTGTGAGGGACGCTGTTCAGGGAGGAGGATGCTGGGGAGATGCTGCTTCGGGAGATCTGCTGTGAGAGAGAGAGGGAACGTGTGTGGAGGCTGTATCGGGTGTGAGTGTGTGTTGTATTGGGTGTATGTGTGTAAGTGTGTGTTGTACTGGGTGTATGTGTGTAAGTGTGTGTTGTACTGGGTGTATGTGTGTAAGTGTGTGTTGTATTGGGTGTAAGTGTGTGTGCTGTATTGGGTGTATGTGTGTGTTGTATTGGGTGTATGTGTGTGTGTTGTATTGGGTGTGAGTGTGTGCTGGGTGAGTGTGTGTTATGCATATGTGTACTTTGTTTTGTTCTGTGTAATTGCAACATTGTGAGAGGTGTGTGCTTTTGTATTGAGGAGGGAGGGTGTAGAAATAGTGTGGAAGATGTATACTATGTGTAAATGTGTTATATATTATATATATATATATATATAATATATCTATATATACTATATATATATATATATATATATATATATATATATATATATATATATGTGTGTGTGCTTTGTCTTATTTTGTGAGTACGCCAAACTAAGATGAGGCTGGCGAGATAGCGTGAGAAAGATGCTGGTTTAGTGAGGAGGATGTCTCGTATGTAAATATGTATTGTATTGAGTATTTGTTTATTGTATTCAGCATATATGCACTGTGTTGTGAGGAAGCTGCACTTAGCGGATGCTGGTGTAGCAGACGGCGATCGCATCCCGACGCACCACCGCATTGGTCAATTAGGAAACACCACCAGCCAATGAGGACACAGGTCAAACGGCAGGTCACTCCGGGGTCACCACTTGTTGGTTCGTAACAGAAAGTCTATAATGTTTTTCTAGTTTACAAGATCACCTGCCGCTACTTTCCCTCTCCCCAGCAGACGCTTCCAGCACATTCACCTGGACATCGTAGGACCACTGCCGACGGATCAATCATTCCCTTACATCCTTACGATGATAGACCGCTTCACCAGGTGGCCGGAGGCAGTGCCACTGAAGGATATAACAGCAGATTCTGTGGCAAAGGCGTTCATATCCACGTGGGTATGTCGTTTTGGAGCTCCCGACACCATCACAACTGACAGAGGCCCCCAGTTCGAGTCCGGCCTCTTCAATCACCTCACCCGCACCCTCGGCTCTCGTCGCATCCGCACTACCGCGTACCACCCGCAAGCGAATGGGATGGTAGAGCGCCTCCACCGCCAGCTGAAAGCCCTTCTCATCAGACCATCAGGGAGAATCAATAAATTATACTTAATAATAAAAATTATAATATGATTATGATAATAAAAATGAAAGATATAAATACAATATTCATATATTAATATTTATAAATTAATATTACTATTATATTAAATAGCTAGAAATTTTATATAGGCTGGGTAGCACCAGCTTCCTCTCGCACTCCTTAACCATCAGGACTTCTTTCAATCAAAGGCAAGGACCTGGAGTGCACGACAGCCGAATGGTTCTACGGCACGACACTCTCACTGCCAGCGGATTTCGTCACGCCACCGCAGGGCTCGGACGACCCCAGAGCCTTCGTCAGTGAAGTCAGAGAGTTAAAGGCCCGCATGGAGTCCATACAAGCACGACCTCCCAGAGCAACGCGTAATAAAACAGCAGCATCTACGTGCCGCGGGACCTGCAGGACTGCTCTTCACGTATTGCTGAGGAATGAAACGAAGCCGCCCCTCAGCCACAAGTACGACGGTCCCTTCAAGGTCATCGCACGCACTGACAAGACCCTCGAACTACTATCGACACGCCACGCGGACCATCCACCGTCTCCATCGACAGAGTAAAGCCCGCCTCTTTAGAACACGCCACACTCTAAGGACAGCAGGATCACGACCCTGTTTCTTTCTCCTGTGAGTACACCCCTTTTTCCCCTCAACTGGCTTTACTTGAATATAGGCCAATATATAAATATATAAATACACGCACATGCAAGGAAACCCCCATACTGTCCACCGGTTATTTCCTTTCAGATATGTCTGGGAAGGGGGAAAGCCACAGGGACTATTGTACTCCGCTCGGCCAGCCCCGCTGCCCTCACTCGGTATGGAGCTGTGTAGCAGACGGCGATCGCATCCCGACGCACCACCCCATTGGACATTGGTCAATTAGGAAACACCACCAGCCAATGAGGACACAGGTCAAACGGCAGGTCACGAGAGTAAA
>NW_028234568.1:10000-12500 GCF_977035675.1 Penaeus japonicus | reverse complement strand
TTATCTTTTTCACAACTACAGTAATTGCCCAATCATCTAGCACCTCTTCATCAACACCCCATCGCCTGCCTCGACTCCCCCCTCAACCTCCACCATGTAATCCTTCACTCAGTCCTAAATTTCTTACTCTTCTTCATCTATAAAGTCATCCTATAGACTTCCATCCGATGCTATATAGCTATTCTCCCCAAACACCACCTTGCAGTTTGTGATATCTTGCAGGTTGCATCTCTGTGCAGGAAATAGTCGCCCTGTGTGCATTTCTCTCTGCTCTAATACACCATTGTTACCACCAATTCTACTAGCTTATTCCTAAAATTCTTTCTCCTCTATCTCATATGTATATACATATGTGTGTGTGTGTGTGTGTGTGTGTGTGTGTGTGTGTGTGTGTGTGTGTGTGTGTGTGTGTGTGTGTGTGTGTGTGTGCATATATGTACATATATATAATATATAATTATATATATATATAATGTATGTAATATTATATATATATATATATATATATATATAGATATATAAGATATATATATGTATTAGTATATTATAATATAATATATATATATACTCATATATATATAAGATATATATATATATATATATATATATGTATATAGGTATATATATATATATATATATATATATATATATATATATACATAGGTATATATATATACATATATATATATATGATATATACATATATCTATATCTATATCTATATATATATATGTGTGTGTGTGTGTGTGTGTGTGTGTGTGTGTGTGTGTGTGTGTGTATGAATGTGTTTGTGTGTGTGTGTGTGTTTGTGCGGCGCGTGTGGCCATATATATTTATTTTTTTTCCTGCTTTGCTTTCCCCGTGGGCCATGCTCCTCTTCCCCTGAACATCATTATCAACATAACAAGAGGCCAGTGTTCGGAATGGACAAATTGGTGTCCTCTGCGGTGCTTTAAAACTTAAAGTCACAATACTTAACAGTTGGAAAAAAAAAAAGAAAAATGGAAAAAAAGGAGTCTAAAAAAAAGAAAAAAAAAGCGAGTTAATCTATCAATGAAGGTTTTACATAACACGTTCCCACTTTTGTCACGCTCACGAAGCACGAAGGGGAGGACAATCTGTCTTTGCCCTATTAGACGTTTTGTTCTTTTGTTTTTTTTGTAGTTTTTGCCCCAACACCCCAAAGTTTTGAACCACAAAACAGTGTTTAGACTTTCAAATATAAATAAAACGATTCGCCTATCTTGCGTGTGTGTGTGTCGTTTGTGCTAATTGTGTCTCCCGCTGTGTTTGTGTTGTGTTTGTTTTTCGTTCAAGACACTTCTTATTTCGTTGGTGGTAATGAAAAGTTGCTGTGTACGGTTTATTTAGTGTTGTCGTTAGTTTCTGTAATACTACGTATGGTGGCTTTGTTCCACCCTATCGTTCGTAGTGGCCGCCTATAATCCCTATACCGTCGACGTCGACTCCATTATCTATTAGTACCTCTGTGTCCGTGTGTGTGTGTGGTTGTGAGATGTGTGTTGGTGTGTTTGTGTGTATGTGAGCTGTGTTAATGTGTATGTGTGTGTTGTGTGTGTATGTGTATGTGTGGTGTGCAATACATCTCACACCCACACACACACACACAACACACATCACACACACCCCTAACACACACACCACCCCCGTAACTATACATATAATATATACTTTATATATATTGTGCTTATATAATTATATATTATAAAAAAAAAATAAATATATGTGAACGTATACTTGTGTGTGTAATCGTGTGTATGTATGTATGTATGTTATGTTTGGAGATTATATATACACTACAGTTACACTCACACACCACACACACACACACACCTATAAACTAATTATATATGTCATACTATATTCTGATAATTAACTATATATATCAATATATATATATATATATATAATTAATACGGTATATGTATCTTTATCTATAAATAATAGCTATATCCATAGTGCTATATATATGCTATATAGTATTAGTTATATATACGATATAAATATATATAATAATATATATATTTTGTATTACATTAATATATAATACATGTTTGGTGCAAACAGAAGAATGAGGCCTTACGTATTGGCCCTTGCGAGATAAGCTGTCCTACGGTCCTGCCCCCCCGCGCCTCCATGACGCCTCTCCCTCATCATCTGCACTAGCGTTTTATAACAGCCAAGAAATCGTTTCTCAAGTTTCAGCAGACAGGTGATTGAAAAGCCGTCTTGAAGATGCAAAGTCTGGCGGGGTAACGGCCTGGCCCGACCCCCATCGACGAGTTTGAAAGCCACAGTCGTGGGATTTTTTGCAATCGTATGAGACAAGACCCTTCCAGTCAGCCTTCTTGGCCTCTTCCCTTTGATATCCTTACGTAGGCGTTTCAAGAGTTGGTCCGGCAATGGCCCGGATTGATGAGAAGTGACGCTTCATAGACTCACTTGGAGAGCTAATCCAGCCTAGCACCCCTAAGCAGCA
>NW_028234566.1:7500-10000 GCF_977035675.1 Penaeus japonicus | reverse complement strand
AATGGTAGAGGTGAGCAAGTAGTTAAGTTGATCAACGACTCTGATCTGGTTCTTCTAAATGATGGTAGTCCAACGCGAATAGACGATAATACCGGTAATTTGAGCTTTATTGACCTATCACTGGTTTCCTCAACACTAGCAGCCAAGTGCCTGTGGCACACCATTGACGACTCGTTGGGAAGCGATTACCTTCCTATTTGTATTCAATATTCATGCGACACCACGAGGACGCCTTCAGCACCCAAATTTAACGTAAAAAGAGCAGATTGGGTCGCCTTCACAAGGAGCGTCAAGCTCGAAGTTGTTGGAGAAACCATTGATGATAAAGTAAACAGTGTTCAAAATTGTATTATAAATGCAGCAATGGCAACCATACCTAAGACTTCGACAGATAGCGTTAAGCATAGAGTTCCATGGTGGACACCAGATTGCCGCAGGGCGCTATGTGAACGAAATAGGACCTACAGGCTTTTCCATAATAATATTACCAACGAGAACTTTCGCAATTATAAACAAGCGAGAGCTAGGGCTCGTAGAACAATCAGACAAGCCAAAAGAGACTCCTGGCGAAGCTTTGTCTCTACAATAAATAGTAACACCAAGTTATCAGAGGTTTGGTCCACAGTAAATAGAATCAATAGAAAAAAGTCATCAAATAAGATCAGAAATATTATTCATGAGGGAATTAATTATGATGAACCTAGAGACATTGCTAACACAATCGCCAGGCAGTTCTCTTATACAAGCAGCTCGGAAAATTACAACCCTGCATTCCTGACCACCAAGGAAGCAGCCGAGCTGCAACCAATTCACTTTGCCACAGGAGATATTTTTGATTACAATAAAGATCTAACAATAAATGAGCTTGTCCGAGCCCTAGAAGCCTGTAGAGGAACATCCCCAGGCCCCGATGAGATTCGATATGAGATGATAAAGCATCTTAATCATGATGACATGATTAAGTTGCTAGAAGTGTACAATGATATTTGGAAAAGCCAGACTTTTCCAAATTCATGGCACTTCGCCCACATCATTCCCATATTGAAAGGAGGGGGAAATCCCAGATCCGCCATCTCTTACCGCCCAATTGCGTTGACAAGTTGCTTATGCAAGGTCATGGAAAGAATTGTTAATAGTAGGCTATTGCATTTTTTAAATACCAGAAATTTACTAGTTGACGAGCAGTGCGGCTTCCGAAAGGGACGCCAAACTCTCGATCAGCTAGTAAAACTGGAAAGTCACATTCATGAGGCATTTGCCAAAAAGCATTTTTTGATATCAGTATTTTTAGACATAGAAAAAGCCTACGACATGACTTGGCGACATGGCCTACTCAGAAAACTTTATGCTTTCGGATTACGTGGAAACTTGCCTTGTTTTATCAAAAATTTCATTTCTGACAGAACGTTTTCTGTCAAATTATTTTCTGACAACGTCACTTTCTCGGACATTTTTGTCCAGGCAAACGGGGTCCCACAAGGAAGTGTCTTGTCTCCCACATTATTTTTATGTGTAATAAATGACATTTTACCATCTCCTCCTCGGAATCTTAAATACTCACTGTACGCCGATGATTGTGCATTATGGCACTCCAGCAATAATGCAGAGTTCTCGGCAAATCAGATCCAATTGGCACTGGATATGATTCATAACTGGGGCCTCCAGTGGGGTTTTAAGTTTTCCATTAAAAAGAGTATTGGCGTGGTTTTTACACATAGGAGAAAGCCCAACATCAGGCTAACTCTAGACAACCATCCAATACCTATTCAAAATTCAGCTAGATTTCTTGGACTACTCTTTGATAGTAGATTGAATTGGAAAGACCACATTGGTCAATTAAAGAATAAATGTCAAAAAGCACTCAATTTATTAAAGTGCATTTCTGGACACAAATGGGGAGCTGATAGAAAGTCTTTACTGATGTTATATAAATCCCTGATTAGGTCTAAAGTAGATTATGGGTCAATCGTGTATGGCTCGGCAACGAGCTCACTCTGAAAGGTTTGAATGTAGTACAGAATGCGTGTTTACGAGTCTGTCTTGGAGCCCTTATGTGCACTCGCACTGAGCGCCTAGAGGTAGAGTCGGGAGTACCTCCCCTCCGTCTTAGACGCGGCCAGCTTGCGCTGACCTATGCCGCGAAGGTAGCCAGGCAGCCCCAACATCCAAAACAGGGATGTTTTGCGCCGGCAGGTAGGGCCCCAGTATCGCGGCGGGAAGCCGCTGGGCAATAGACTCTATGACCTCACAGATAAAGTCGGTATAGATCTCTCTACCATCGATACCCTGGTTCAGTCAAATATAGCACCGTGGGAAACACCCAATTTTTCTACCGTAGTAGACTGGCTACCATCAGCCAAAGCCACGGTGTCGGAGGTGGAGGTACGCCAGAGGTTCAGAGAGATCTTAATTAAACATCTTTCCTTTTTTCATTTATATACCGACGGGTCCAAGACAGACGAGTGTGTGGGAGCGGGTGTATGGTCGACTGAATGTCAGT
>NW_028234566.1:0-2500 GCF_977035675.1 Penaeus japonicus | reverse complement strand
CAAAATTTGTGTTCATTCAAATTATCCTATGTTTCCCATGATGAAATGTTGAAAACGAAGTGTGATTATAGAACCAACATTGGGAAGGGTAGTCCAAGTATTGTATGTAGACGGGTCCGTCTCGAACACTACTCCACGCTCCTCCCATGGCTGTTCTCTTCACACACTAAAGACACCTGGGCTACTTAAACTGTGGCAATTGAGAATAAAACTTCAAACCATCGCTAAGTTTAACCATCACACTAGAATCAACCCACAACACACCATCCGATGCCCCGTGGTTTGATACATATCCAAAGACAGACCGACGGAGGCGAATACACACGTTAATTTTTACTGGTGGCAGACCAAAGTGGAATAAAGGGGGGGGTGGGGAGGGGAGGGGGAAAAACATCCGCATTGTTAGAATGATGTCTTCTTCCCGCCCCCTCGTTTGGATTTTACTTGTCTTGAACCAGGTTTATCCTGTTAATAAAGCGGGCCGGGCTAAGCACTTGTTCGTTAAAGACCATGATCCGTTTTAGTCATATTTGTGGGATAAGATATTGATTTTAAGTGAAAGAATAATGAAGTGGCTCTTTATTAAATTTACAAGTTAAGGTTACCGTCTAATGGAATTCAAAAAGTTTCGTTTGTCTTTCTTGAATTACAATGTGCCAGACTTTTATGAGTGGTTTCTTTATGTGTATTTGTACTTGTGTTCTGTCCATGGCTTTATTTGTGGCAAATTGGTTTGTGAAAACTTTGGCTGTTTACTTTTTGAGGGAATAAGACATAAGGATACAGTATCAACTGAATGTAGAAATTGTAGTTTCCTTTATTGATAGTATACTGAGCATATTAAAAGTATTTTTTTATTAGGTTTACATTACATGGTCCTCAGAAATAGTGGAAGCGTAAGGTCACTCTGAATGCGTTGGAATGGATGAGTCACATTTAAGGGGGGGGGGGGGGGGGGGGGGGGCCGGGGGGGGGGGGGGGGGGGGGGGGGGGGGGGGGGGGGGGGGGGGGGGGGGGGGGGGGGGCGGGGGGGGGGGGGGGGGGGGGGGGGGGGGGGACCCGAGTCATTACTTCAAGAATATATGGAATCAGTCTTTCTAGAGATAAAAGCAAAGTCTCGCTGCCAAGTAATTAGGCAAATGTGAAGCGTCCTAAGAGCAATATCATTCAATTTATAGACAGCTTTTCTATCGTTGATGGCGACTTCATTGTGGATCTTTCAGTGATGGGCGTCACATTTTGCATTTGAGAAGGATTCAACATAATTATGATACGCTTTGTAAATAACTTTTGATATTAAGATAAGATTGGAATGACTAATGTGTTTGAAGTACTCAGTCAATTCAAAGCATATATATGGAAAGTGATCAATTAGTCTATTTTTGATATCGTTTTATTTATTTTTCGATTTTGTTAACTTATAAGATATTTCAACATTTGGTTGACACTTCACTCGTTCACGCAAACGCCACCATTAAACATATATAGGCGACAGCATCACCCATCCCTACCCACTAAGCTTCTTACAATTTTATTCACCCTCCCCAACACCCTACCTCCAACGGAACACATTGCTGCAGTCCATCCGCGAAAACTGAATAAATAAGAGCAATTGAGTGGTAGTCTACTGGCTGTAAAAGGCTCATGAAAGACCACTAAGAGACATCCGTGTTGCATTCCATTGCGAATTAATCCATATTCATATCTGAATCCGGACACACTAATCTGAACCCGAAAGAGATAGTAATGTTAAATTCATAACATTTTTGATGAACAGAATGATTATGACGGTGATACTGATAACATGATAATATAATATTAGCAAAGTAATAAGGCAGATGTGAAGCGTCCAAAGAGCAATATCATTCAATTTACGAATAAAATGAAGTCAATGGTTAATATTACCACTAAAAGTCAGCTTTTGTATCCTTGCTGGCAACTTTATTCTGATTCTCTCCGTCATGGGTGTCACTTATGCATTTCAGTAGGATGTAACATGATTATTCATGATAAATTTTATAAATCAATTTAACATTAAAAATAAGAACATTGAAATGACTAATGTGTTTGAAGTACTCAGTCAATTAAAATAATAATTTTGGGAAGCTTAAACATTATCTCCGTCTTTAAAATATTTTAGTGCTTTTCCTTTCTTAATAAACATATTAAGAATAACCGTACTATGAAACCTTGATTAGGAAAAGTAAATATGAAAAGTTTACAGTTAATATCAAACGTTATTTACCATAGTGATTAGTAAAATGTTACTAACACAATTACCTACATTCAACAGTTAAATTTGAAAAAGTCCAGCTGCAAAAATGGAATATATCAAAACAATTGCGAATTAATATATCTTCATATCTAAATCAATAGACATATATATATATATATATATATATATATATATATATATATATATATGTATATATATGTATATATATATACATATACATATACATATATATGTCTATTCATATGAATATATTAATGTCTATTT
>NW_028234565.1:2500-5000 GCF_977035675.1 Penaeus japonicus | reverse complement strand
TTGACAGTCATTGGGCAACGGAGAGAGAGAGACTTTTTTGACTTTGGCGAGTTTATTGAGACAGGTGATTACATACATCTCAAAAGGATGAGGTAACATAGGTTATCCTCACCCCATTCTTAGTCCCTCTTTGGGCTCACATATATTTTACAAAACCTTACAGCTATGTCAACATGTTGAAATATATACAGAACAAAAGGCGGGTCAATCACAAGCATACACAGTTAAATGTTTACATATCAGGAGAGCGATATGGCAGTATAAATTATCACCCTCAGCATGCTAAGTCCTCTCCTGAGGTCACATAATTACATACTTGAAAATGTGACGCACATATATGTTAATAAAACATACGTATGTTCCTGGAGGAAGGAATTTATCAGAAAGTCTAAAAATATGTTTGTATTCAACAGGATGATGTATCATAAATTATATTCATCCACATCTCAATAATATCCTACTCGGGCTATCATAGTCTCGACAGGAGGGAAGTCATAATCGGATATACACAGTTGTCAACTACAATAATGTGATCGATGCAAAGTGTTTGTACTTCTTCAAAAAAATTATTACCTAGCCATTTCTAAACATACAGCTTGTATTTCCACTTGCTCTTGCCCCTCCCGTAAGTGAATTCTGTGTTGATCGCTAGATGCATATAGTGTTGCAAAGTTTCGTTTGTCTCAATCGATTCGACTTTCTTAACCTCATCGTAGTCTAACAGCATCCTCTTGATATTGCTCCTTGTCTGCTTAAGAGTCTGAGCACTTTGAATGTCCACCTCACATTTTTTAGCTGTCTCCTTCGCCACCTCATCCACAGTCTCATTTAGGGTGATACCGACATGCGATGGGATCCAGACAAATGTAATCGCACGTCCCTGGCCAAGCAGCTTATGAGCAATTAATCGGCACTCGTTAACAATGTGCTCAAACACAGAATCCAGCGCTCCCCTACTATCCACAAAAAAGAATGCATCTTTATTAATAATTTCAATCTTTTTAAGTGCCGTCAATATTGCCCATAACTCAGCCTGTGTTGATGATATATGATTACTCAGTCTTATCCCACTGCTTGTGGTGACCACGCCACTTGCAGTGAAATGTCTGATGATAACTCCACATCCTGCTCTGCCATCTTTCAAAACTGACCCATCGCAGTAGACATGAGCAATATCAAGGCGTATTAGACTCTTTATTTTATTATCATATCTTGATTTAAGTTGACCTGGTTCATAAAGCCTCTTATTCATACAGAGAGGATCGACATCTACATTAATCGTCTGATCCTCCCTTGGTGGCACTTTGGGGGATGCCTGAAACGAATGACAAAAGTCCTGCAAGCTATAATATTCTATATCATATTTCAGCTCCTTCATATATCCTCGTTTGCCTTGTCTATATAAAGTCCTGATGTTATTAAAACCGCTGACCATATCTCTCACTAATTTCTTTCCACTATTCCCTCTTATGAGCCTGACGGCTGCTATGACATTAATCTCGCTGTGCAATACTTTGCAATCCTGTCTCTGTTCTCATTATGTCTATCCTAGCATTCTTTTGACACACCCGAGGATAATACGCATAGCTTCCATCCTCTGCATGGTTTCAAGCCCTTCGGAGCCTCCCCTGACAAGTTACAGAAAGCTGCTGGTGCTGCATAATCCACCAGAGCTCTTACTGTACTAATGTAGAACTAGCACTCAGCAGAGACACCCCGGCTCCTATCCCGCGACAAGCAAGTGCCCTGAGCGGCCGCAGTCGAGCCTTGCACTGTGTTAGTACGTGATTTACTTCAGCATCCTTGCTTGAGGCAGTGAAGCCAATGTACATACCCAGATATTTATAAGTTGACACCTTCTGTTGTTTAGGGTAAGTGGCACGTTGCCTATTTGTTTACTCTGAAACTTGGTCTTTTCTTCATTTATGACCAGCCCCAATGTTTGAGCAAGACTAGTAAATCTGTCCAGCACTGTTTGCAAACGGCGTTGAGTGGTCACATTCCGATATGAATTACTAAAGCAAACAAGAAATGTATTTTATGAACTTAAAAGTGTATCAATATATCATCTGCATATATATGATTGGCTAAACGCCCTTAGGGTAATGCTCTGAAGCTATTCTGTTCATTAGTACATTAAAGAGCATTGGGCTTAAAACACCCCCCTGTGGAGTACCTAGCTCAAAACTTTTCTCCTCTGAAAAACAGCCTTGAAACCATACGCAAGCTTTCCTATCTGTCAGATAGTCACCAATCCATCTCAGCAACTTTCCTGTTACGCCTAATCTTGTCAATGCATATAGAATCACTTCTCCATTAGCTTTATCAAATGCTCCCTGTAAATCTATAAAAACTCTACACTGTTCTGCATCATTAGATAAACACTGAATTACACAGTCTGATGTTCCCTTTCCCTTCATAAAACCGTACAAATTACAAGACAGTTTATCTTCAAACATGTACATTAGTCTATTCAATAATATTCGGTCAATCATTTTAC
>NW_028234563.1:0-5000 GCF_977035675.1 Penaeus japonicus | reverse complement strand
TTCTCCGTTGCTTGTGCGACATTTGTTCGTCTCCCCATTTCCCCCTTTTTTCCTTTTCCCCCCCCATGTTAAAAGGGAGTAACGTCAACTTTATAAAGCTTTGTTGATTTTATGTAACAATGAAGATTCTTGTTTTTATTTTTAAATTGGATAGAATTCCGAAATTGCATTTTTTGGTTGGGGAATTTGGTATAAGTTAAAAAAATGTGTTTTTTTAAATTTTAAATCTTTTTTTATTGTCTTTTAAATCATTTATTTATTATCTTGATGTATCTAAACAATTAAAAACCCTAAGACCCTAGGTCATTCCCAAAAAAAAGTTTTAAATCGTGGTTCAAGTATCTGGAAAGACAAAAAGGATTTCCCAGGACAGAAGAATGGGAGCTAATTGATTCTGAGCTTTAAATGAAGGAAAAATTTAAATTTGAAAGAGATTTTGAAGAAAAAAAGTGAAAAAAAAAAGGGAGGAGTGGAAAGGGGGGAGGGGAAGAATGAAGGTTAGTGGTGAAGATAAAAAAGGGAAATTTCCCACAGCATGCCTTTCCTTTTAAAGGGCGTTGAATTTAATTTAAAATTTTTATTATTGTATTTTCAGTTATTTTTTTTTTTCTTTTTCCCTTTTTTTGTTATTGAGATTATTATTTTGGGACGTTGTGCGTGCAAATATAGGCCCTTTCCCCTTATCGAAACTTAAGACACCTATTACGTTCATTTAGTAAGACCCATGTAACACCCAACAAATTGCACAGCGGGCCCGGAAATCAAGAAATTTAAAATGTTTAAAAAAATTAAAATCTTTAGCGAAAGAGGAGGTTCCCTTTTGCCTAATTAGTATGAATCCTTAAAGTCCTTTTACGTTGTAAAAAAAGGTTGCATGTAAATAAGGATGTATTTGATTATAAAATGGATATACAGAAAAGTAATAAACGTGGGAGGAAAGAGGAAGGAAGGGTGAGAAAAGATCAGTTAAAAGAAGTGGAAGATAGATGGATAGGGAAATTGATAGAAAGAGAGAGAGAGAGGGTGAGAGAGAGAGAGAGGGGGGGAGGGAGGGAGAGAGAGAAACGAGAGAGAAAGATTTTATTATCCATTCCTTTAGCCTTTCTTGCAGAAAAGCTTGCTTCATTTCGGGATTATTTTATGTACTTCTGTTTAAAATTCTCGGTTGCTTTTATTCGTGGGGTTAAACTACTTTCCCCAAAAAGAAAAAAGTTTTCTATTTTTTGTGTATGAAGGGAAGCCCGGGGGTTTTTGGGGGTGAGTTTTAAGGGGTGTATGTTTGTGTAAAAAATTTTTGTGTGTGTTTTTAGAGAGAGAGAGAGAGAGAGAAGGGAGAGGAGAGAGAAAGAGAGAAAGAGAGAGAGAAAGAGAGAGAAAGAGGGAGAGAGGAAGGGGAAGAGAGAGAGAAGAAAAAGAGAGAGAAAGAGAGAGAGGGGAGGAAGAGAGAGAGGAAGAGCAGAGGGAAAAAGAAGAGAAAGAGAAGAAAAAAAGAGAGAGGAGAGGAGAGAAAAGGGAGAAGAAAGAGAGAGAGAGAGAGGGAGGAGAGAGAGAGGAAGAGAGAGAGAGAGAGAGAGAGAGAGAGAAAGAAAAAAGAAAGAAAGAGGGGAGAGAGAAGAAAGAGAGAGAGAAAAAAAGGGAAAAAGAGAGAAAGAGGGAAAGAGAGAGAGGAGGAGGACAGCAGAGAAAAAAAGAGGAGAGATAGAGAAGAGGGAAAGGAAAAAAGAGAAGAGAGAAAAAAAGGGGAAAAAGAAAGAAGAAAGGAGAAGAAAGAAAGAAAGGAGAAAGAGGGAAAAAAAGAAAAGAGAGAGAGAATTTAAAATAATTTCCTTAATCTCCCCTTCCCCCATAGCAACAAAAACATACACAACACGCATGTGGGTCGTATGTGTGGCACCCGAAAGCAGTAAAAGATGAAATAGAGATGGTGTGTGTTGCATGTATGTGCCCGAGAGATAGGAAAATGAGAGGAATTAGTGGTTGAGAGGAAATGTAAAATTTTCGCTGAAAAAATGATTATGGGAAACAAGGGGCTGGGGAAACAGGGGAAAAGTATATGAAATTTTGGTGAGTAAATGTGCGTGTGGGTTTATATTATATTTTATATATATTATATATTATTATATATTATATTTATATAATATATATAATAGTATATATATAATATATATTATTTTTTATTTATTTACTTATATGTATATATATATATATATATATATTTTATATATATTATGGAAAATAATATTATTTATTTTTACGATATTTTATATATATTATATATTTTTATCTATATATATATATATATATATAGAATATTAATATTATTATATTATTTATGAATATATATATAAAATAATATATATATGGAATATATTAATTTTTATATATTATGAAAAATTTATAAATTTTATATATATTTTATATATTTATATATATATATTATATATAAACCCCAACTGTTTTCCAGCAATTTAAATTTTGTTTTTTCCCAAAGCCTTGTGCCTCAAAAATTCATTCTTTCGAGCGCAAATTTTAATTTTACATTTTTTTATATATATTGAATATTATATTAATATGTGTGTATTTATGTAAGTATTAAATATTATATATATAATATATATTATATATATTTTATATATGTGTGTGTGTGTGTGTGTGTGGGGTTTGCGTGTGTGTGTGTGGTTGTGTGTGTGTGTAAATAAAATATTATATTATTTTTATATTTTATAAAATATTTATTATATATATATAAAAAAAATTTGATATTTATATATTAACTAACAGAATGAAAAAAACCCACTAAAAAAGGAAAACTTGCGCGTTTCGATTTTTTTCCTTAAAAAGTTTTTCAGCGAAACCCAATAAAAAAAAATCATTAAATGGATTGCTTTCCCCTGAAGAGAAATTTAATAAAAAAGTTCGAAATGTCGAAAAGTTTTCCCTTTCATTTGTGGCATTGTTATTATTAATTTATATAGATTTATATATTTTTATTTTTATATTATAATTAATTATTTTTAATTTATTTATTATTTATATATTTTTATAATTATTTTTAAATATACATTTTATATAAAATATTAAAATTTATATTTATATTTATTATATATTATTATAATAAATATATATATATACATATTAATTATTTTTTATTACATATATATTATTATATTAATTATAATTATATAATATTTTTATATAATATATATATTTATATTATATATAAAATAATATATTTTTCCCAATCTTCCTTTTTTATATGTTCTTATTGTTTGTGCTTTAGACACATAGGTACATTTTATTTTTCTTTTCGTGAAATACGGTGGGCAAAACCGTTTTGGTACCCTTTTCCCTATACTTTAAAAGGCCCCTTTTTTTAAATTTTTAGTCATTTGTTCTTTATCGGGATTGGGAATTGTTCTTCTTTATTCTTCCCTTTTTTTCCTAAATTTTTGTAGTCTCCCCCAGTCGATTTCGCTTCTCCAGCATTTTCTCTGTATTTTCTTCATATCAATTTGGGTTTTTTTCCCTTCGGTGTTTTGATATTTGGTGTTAAAAGTATTTTTTTTTTTTTTTTTATCTTTTCTTTGTATTTTTCTTTCTTTTTTGTATTTTTTTTATCATGTTCAGATTAAATTTTTCTTTTTGTTGTTTTTGAGATTTCCTGATGTTCATTTTAATCCACTTTTTGTACAATTAACTTTTTGTTTCCCTTTTTTTGTACAGGGGATTTTATGTTTTTCTTTTGGAAATAAAAGTGTGGTTTGCTCTAGTTTTCTTTTTGATATTTTCATTAGTTTTTTTTTTTTCGTTTTATTTATAGGTTTTTGAAATATATCAATTTGTAAAACTATACCAAAGGGCAGTCTTCCGTTTTTATTTATTCTAGCGGTGGTTACTTAATTCCCGCCCCAAAAAACCCGAAACCTTACCTAAAATGCGACTTTTCCCCCTTTTTTTCCTTTGTGTCGTGCGCTATTTTTCTTAAAAAAAAACCAAAATCTAAAAAACCCACCAACCCCAAAACCCACCAAACCACCCCAAAACCTTATTAAAATTTTTTTTTATATATATTTTTATATATTTTATTTTTATATTAAAAACATTTTTATACATTTTGTATTATAAATTAATGTATATTATAAATTTTTATATATATTTTATTTTTATATATTTTTTTATAGGAGAGAGAGAGAGAGAAAGAGACGAAGAGAGGGAGAGAGAAGAGAGAAGAGAAAAAGAGGGAGGGAGAGGGGGGAGAAGAGAGAGAGAGAGATGTATATATAATACAAACACACACAAAAAACCCCAAAAAATATAATTAAAATATTTATATATTTATATTATATTTTATAATTTATATTATATATAATATTAATTTTTAAAGTATATGTGTGGTGTGTGTGTGGTGTGTGTGTGGTGTGGGGTTTTGTTATTTTATATTATATATATATTATTATTATTTTATATATATATAATATAATATATTTTATATTTTGTGTTGGGGGGTGTGTGTGGTGGGGTGTGTGTGGGGTGGGTGTGTTTTGTGTTGTGTGTGTTGTGTGGTGTTGGGTGTGGGTGTGTGTGTGTGTGTTGTGTTTGTGTGTGTGTGTGTTGTGAGTGGTGTGGTAGTTGTGTGTTAATGTATTGTGTGTGTGTTAAATTATTGAAATTTTGACCAAAAAACACAAATGTAAAAGTGTGTGTGTGTGGGTATTGTTTCGCACATTTCACAACGCAGAATACCCAAATGGCAAAATGAATAGCCCGGGTTTAAATTTCCTATTGAAAGCATGTTTGCTTCTGATCAACGCCCCCTTTATCAAAAAAAAAAAAAAAAAAAAAAAAAAAAAAAAAAGTTTTAATCATAATAGTAAGATACAGAGTTTTTGAACATGTTAAAGAAATTAATTAACTTCAATGGGCCCCCGGGGCACTAAAAGGGTTTAGTTTCACACTGAGTCACACACTTTTCCCAAAATTTGTGGGGTAAGTTGAAAGTC
>NW_028234562.1:7500-12762 GCF_977035675.1 Penaeus japonicus | reverse complement strand
ATAAATATATATATATATATATATAGATATATATATATATAGAGAGAGAGAGAGAGAGAGAGAGAGAGAGAGAGAGAGAGGAGAGAGCAGAAACACATTATAGATATATACATATATATATATAAATATAATATATAAATATATAAAAATATAAATTATATATATATATTATATATCTATATATATATAAACATTAAATATATATATATATAAATTTTATATATATATAAATAAATATATCAATATATACATAATAATAAACACACCCACACACACATCTAAATATATATCTATATATATAAATAATCTATATATATATATAAATAAATATATATATAAATATTTTAATAGACACACATTATATAAATATACATATATATATATATATATCTATATCTTATATATCAACATTATAAATCATATATATATATATATAAATATATTAATAATATCTTATAAATTAAATCTAAATCAACCCACACCCAAATATAAATATATGCTATATATAAAAATAAAAAAAATATATCTATAAATATATATATATAAATATATATATAATTGTATCTACATCATTATGCATAAACAAAATGATAATGTTGATTAACATAGATACAAATAACTGTTAGAATAATAAATCAAATAATAATGAAAATAATGAAAATGAATCATACTAATACAATAATATTAATATTACTACTACTAACGATAATAACAATAATAATAATAATTGTTAAACATGAAAATAAGACACTACTAGGAAAATGTGAATGAATACTAATGCTAACTAAATATCTCAAAAAAAAAAAAAAAAAAAAAAAAAAAAAAAAAAAAAAAAAAAAAATCATTATGCTTTTATTATGTAATCCTTAACCCATCCACGACGGGGGAATTCTAGCCTTGAATGTCCAAATGCCGGGGCGTTCGAATTATTAGGCCTAAATCAATTGAATGGCTGGCACAATACTGTGCCGCCCGGCCACTGGGCTTTTGAATGTGCAGTACAGTACTGTACCACCCGTCCTGTGTGGGTTAAAAAGAATGTGAAAATGGAGATTATCTGAGAGTCTGGGGTAGTTCCTCTCCAACTGCTTCAGGCAGAGAAGAGTGCACCTCACTGGTATAAATCTTCTTTCTAGTGTTACACGCATGTGCCTTACAACACTACCCCTCGGGAGAAGCTTTAGTGCAAAACTCACAAGTATACGCTCTCATTTTATGCACACTTGTAAGTCCCACGAGATCTTTCTTTCAGAGAATGCTTTACCACAAACTCATCACGGATAAGGCCTTTCTTTGTATGTATTCTCATGTGTCCTACTAGGGTACCTTTCGAGAATATTTCATCTCACCTTTACAACTATATGGCTTCTCATTTGTATGTGTTTCTCCATGTGCAACACCTAAACGACTTTTTAATGAAAAATGCATAGCCCACATCTCACAGCCAAAGGGCCTCAACTGATGTGTACTAGCATGAGCTTTACAAGGCCACCTCTCTGTGAGAATGCCCTAGGACACAATTCACACTATGTGGCTTTTCTTTGTATGTGTCTTTGTGCACAATAAATTGCCTTTTCTGTGTGAATGACTTTTTACATAACTAGCACTTGAAGGCTTTTCTTTTGTATTATCCTTTATGCACCAAACAGCAATTTTTTCCAATTGAAAGCCCTGTTACTATTTCACACCTATAAATTCTGTCTGTTGAATTGAACTCGCATGTGGAATCAAATAAATACTGTTCCAAAGAAAGACTTACTGCACACTTATCACTGAAAAGGCTTCTCTCTTGTATGCATACTCTATGAACTAACAGCCTACTTAATAAAATCAATTTTCTTGCCACATACTTCACAAAGGACATTGTCCCTTTGAATTAAACTTTTTTTATGTGTCCCCTTTTTTTCTTAGCTTTTAGGTAGCGACTGCTTACCACCTGATTTATTTATCCTTCACAATCATCAATCTCTGATGGATCACATTCAATGGATCTTCATGCTGACTGCACATTGAAATATTCAAGTCACTCTATTTCCAACCACATCATAAATTCTATTTCTTCAGTCCTTTATGAAGACTGCATTTTCTTCACTACATCACCAAACCCTCTCCTTTATTTCCAGAGACTTCCTCCTACTGAAATCCTCCTCGATCTCTTCCTTAACGCTGATTGTTCTCAAACAATCCGAGTCATCCATGATGCAGTTGAAGACACCCTCACTGATGAAAACAATCTCTGTGAAAGGGGAAAAATATAAGTCCAAGACTAGTCCGTGTATATTAATATATCTAGAATCTATGTGAAGCAACTAGTGTGAGTACAACTGTTATTAAGTGCTGTTGTGGGCTATCACCTCTGGCTAGCATCAAGAAAAATGGGAGCAGCCTGGCAAAAGTCTTCCCTGCCAGTAATAGGTATGAGAAGGGGAAAGTGGATAATGCCCCCTCCTGTGATATCAATTATGAAATTATCTAAGAGACTAGAGACAGCAAAAGCTTTGGCATGTTGGAAAATATTTTTACAACATAATATGCAATATTTACACTTAGTTGTAGATGTAGCTACAGGAAAGCATTCTGGTATTTGTGGAGATAAAGAAATTAACAAGTAGGGGTGTATATATCTCATAGTTGAAAGAATGGGAAGAGGATTTCAGAATGGATAAACAGATAATAATTGAAGTAAGAGGTGATAAAACAACAATTAAAAGGACCATTTTAGGTGAAAAAACAGCTTATATTGAAAGTCGCTGAAAGACTGCAGTATAACTATGAGGTATCAATAAAAAGAAATTGCAAACTCAACAGAAAAGGAAAGGAAGGATGATTTGATATGATGGAGATTGCAACTGCCTAAGCAACAGGTAATTATAATATATGATATGTATATGTCAGTCTTCATAAACTGTTAAGCATTCCTCATGAAATAATTGTTGAAAACTATTGGGGAAAGAAGGACTAGTAACAGTGAAGGGGAAAATGAAAAACAAGTGACTAGGGCATTTTCTACAACCCTGGATCCCAGGAAATAAAAAATATATATATCCACAAAACATGAGTTATAAACCTTAAAACCAATAGTTCTAATAATTTCTAATCCTATTTTAGTCAGTCTGGGCTCATCTTTTCCACAGATCATGCTCTACTATATGCATTAAACAATTTTTCCTATAAATTAGTTAATAATCAATTTATTTGTTTTATAATTAAAAAATAAACATCATTTTCCGCATTAATTTTCAGTAAACCAGGCAGTAATATACCAAAAAAAATGGAATATTGAAAAAGTAATAAAAAACATATGTTTTTTAAAACTAACCTAAAAAGACAGACAATACCTTATCAAGTCACTGATTAGTAGTTGTTTATTAGTATGATGTTATGATGCATACTATAAATTAGGTATCTATTTATAATTTTCCCCTATACTAAAAATCAAAATAACTTGGGATACCAACATGCCTATAAATGAAGACAATGTTTTAGAAAAGATTCATTAAATCTGATCAAGTATTAATAACCTAAGGCACAAAAAAAACCCTGCGGGACCCTAGATCCAATGGAGCCCGGAAATAATCAGTGTATTGGTCCCCTGCACTCAGGAAATTTCAAGGTCATTAGCCTGATCTCAAATCATATTCTATGGGGAATATTAATTCAAAACAAAGTACAGTAGAAGGTCATCCCATTGACTGACTCACCGATGTCACAAGTCCTGATCCATTTTTGATAGAAGATTTCTGATCCAATACTTTCAGAACTGCAGTGAGATCCTGTCAAATCCTGCAAAAGGAAATATAGATTTAACTATCCTTTTTTTTTTTTTTTTTTTTGGGTGGTTGAATCCAGTCAATAATCTATTTTGTTCTAAGAATCTAATTTTGTACTGTAAATCTAACCATTATATTATTAAAATGAATTAAATCTGCACTACTGGATTCTTTGGATATTTTGGCCTAAGGTTGTATTCAGCAAACTCATCAGAGTTCCTAAAATTGTCTGATTAGAGTTTTTCTTCATCTAAAGATCATATAAAAATAGTTCCTCAAGATCCTTGTTTTTGAGCAATTGAAGTCAAATTAAGTCTGACTAATAATATGCTATCCAAATTAACTCCTCTGTGACAGACATGTTCCAGACATGTTTATCTTTTGCTAAAATAACAAGCTATTTATTCCTTCACATATGATGTCCTATCATCCCAAATGCTAATTAACATAATTATCTATATAGCACATATAGACTCATACATCATACAATAAGTCTAGGAAGTAATAGAAAACCCTCACATCTTAAGATGCCAAGCCCCAGGCTGAACATCTAAGATGTGGCCCAACTCAAAAGAGTTAAATCTAACAAAATAAACTCCAACATAATCTGAACCTAGCAATCTAATTTAACCAAACCTGTAAGTATTCAACTTAGTGAGAAGAAATGGTCTGATCATTCTAATCTTTGTTCAAAGGTCAAACTCATAAAAACATGAAATTAGTGAATATATATATTTATTTTTCCATCTTTCTTGATGGACCATTAAAATGCCCTAATTCTCAGGTTCTCTGATCCCTCTTTTTACACAATCTTACACAATTCTTTTTTCTTACAGTCATACTAAGAGTAACAGTTACATTTAGACAGATGATGGAAATTCTATTGCACTTCCTATAATCACTGTAATCTTGAATTAGTGCAAAATCCCAAACAAATGGCCTCTCACTCCTTGCACCAGTAAGAAAAAGGCCTTCAGTGACACCTATCCACGGTCACTATCAAGAACTAACATTATAGAGCAATGACATAGGGCAGGGTGCCAAACCCAGGCTCAAAAGTACCAACAGTGCAGGAAGTCTGGCACAATTATAAGAGGAAGGCTGTAATATTCCCCTGTGCAAGTATGGCTGGTTTGTGCTGGTGGCCTCACACAGACATGAGCACTAGCCTTCTTGTTTTTGTTTGGGATGATAAATTTTTTTTTTGTATTTGTCCCTATGAAAATAAAATTATATGAAAAAAATAAAGGAGCTTTTTGTCCTCCAAAAAATCTATACAGACCCATAATATAGTAAAACACAAAAAGGGAATTCTAAAATCATAACAAACAAATGAAAGAATGAGAAAGCTTCTAGATATGTTGCCGTGATACTCCCTCCTGCTGCATAAAAAACTGTCAGGTGTGTCCGAAACAGGTGACACTGGTGCCTGTCTTGAGGTCAAAACATGAAACTGGATACAAGTATCTAATGGGTTCATTAGTTTGATAAT
>NW_028234561.1:5000-10575 GCF_977035675.1 Penaeus japonicus | reverse complement strand
TTGACCTCTCGTCCAAGGAGGAATAATAGATTCGAATGGTACAGCCTCGGGTCAAACAACCTCTAGTACTGTTGCTTGACCTCCTTCGCGTTCTCTGAGAAATCATTTTCTTGGTTCATATTTTTTTTTGGGCAGTCCCAAAATAATCAATCGTTATGTACAGCTGTCTTACGATAATAATTCCAATGAATGAATAGATCGACAGATTTTACTCGCTCTTCAACCTCCAATCTGCAGGTTATAAACACGCCTTTTATAGGCAACCGACTGGCTCCAATCGCCCCCCCACCCTTTGCCTCTAGCTCCACCCCTCTTCCTAAAACGAGGGTCATTATTGTCAATTAATACCTCAAGATAACATTTCCATATAGCAGTGTGCATTTCGCACAGAAGATCACGCAACACACACACACATACACATACACACACACACGCACACATGCACAACACAACAGACAACGCACGATCACACAGACAACGCACACACATATACACACGTAACAAGAATCTACTCTTAGTTTTTCTCCTTTTTAATCCAAGTGGAAATAAGTATAGAGAATGGAAGGAGAAAATAAAAGACAAGAAAATGGGGAGGAAGTAACTAGCGAGAGCCACAATGAAGAAGGAGAAGGATATGAGATCAGAAATGAGTTACGAGTCTCTGGGGCGAAGGCACGGATATGCGGCTTGGGGAAGAGGGGCGAGGGGGGGGGGGGGGTCATGCATTCCAGTCAACGGTGATCAGTGGATATACTCCCATACACACTCTATATAACTACTCACAACAACACACATGAAAAATATATAATATATATAATATATATATATATATATATACATACGGTATATTTACATATGTTTACATATATACATACCTACATAAACATATAAGATATATATAATATATAGATTATATATATATTAGTATTAATATATTATATAGTATATACATCTACATATACGATCTATATAGATATGTAACCATTCATATATATATATATATCTATATATATATATTTATATAATATAAATATATATATATATATATATATATATATATATATATATGTGTGTGTGTGTGTGTGTGTTTTCCCATATTTTTTTCTATATCTAATCTACTATATCATATATGCATATGTGGCATGTATGTATATATAATATAATATATATATATATAATGTACTTATATAAACAAATGTATACACTCACACACACACACACACACACATATATTATATATATATATATATATATATTACATATAATATCTAAATATTATATTAATACATACATATATACATAAAAATAAGTACATACATATATCTATACATAACTATCTATAGACATATATTACATAAAGATATAATACTAATAGATATATAAATATAAATAATATATATGTATATAAGTGTGATTTAATATTTGTAACTAAATCTATATCATATAAAATTCATAACATATATTAATAAATAAATAAATAAATAAATAATATATCTAATTTAAAAGTATATATATATATATATATATATATATAAATATATATATATAAAATATAGTGTGTGTGTGTGTGTGTGTAGTGTTGTGGTGTGTGTGTGTGTGCGTATGTGGTGCATATATATATCATAATATATATATATTATATATATATACAATATATTATATATATGCATATAAATATTCATATATATGCATAATATATATTCATATATATGCATATATAAATGTATATATAAATATATATATAACATATCTTATATATATATATAAAAATATCATATGGTCATCTAAAATGCATACACACAACCGCACACACATCACACACACACACACAACATTCACCGCACACACACACACACACTCTATCATATATATATATAATATATATATATATATATAGAATATATATATATATATATATATATATATTATGCATACACATACACACACACACATACGCACACGCACGCACGCACACACACACACACACCACATATAAATAATATATTATTATATATATAGATATATAATATGTATATATCTACTCATACATATGTATATATATACATGAATAAACACACATATATTTAAATGAAATATATATGTATAATATATATATAATATATATATATATATATATATATATATATATATATATATGCAATATCACTTTCTCTCTCTCCTCTCTCACTCTCTCTTTATGTATATATATATATATATATATATAAATATATATATATATATATATACATATTATTATATATATATATATATATATATACAACAAACACCATTTGTATATATATATATATAAATAGAATATAAATATATATATAAAATGCATAAGTGTATATATATATATAATTATATATATTATATATAAATATATATATAAACTATACATTATATATATATATACACATACATATTCTATGCAAACAATATACATAATATGTTATATATATATAAATATATTATATATAATATATATATATATAAATATATAATATATATAATATACAACACACAACCGTGATTATGGGAGATTTTAATGCCAAGATAGGCAATAAGGGAGATGGGGAAACCTCGTTTGGGAGACATGTATTGGCACCAGAAAAGAGAGGGCAAACGCTAATAGAATTCGCTGAAGCTCGATCCCTTAAAATTATGAACACAGTCTTCGAAAAGAGACCCAGGAGGTAATGGCCATTGAACTTCAAATTTACCAACAGGCGCGGACACTGTGCAGGCGTAAGCGTTTTCAAATAAAGTAAATGTCGGTATCAACCAGACTGTCAGGAGTCGAGTTAAATTACAGCTAAGAAGGGAACGAAAATAATCTAGACGAAGCCTCTCGTTTAATCTATTAAGATTGAGAATACGGCGACGGAATTCATCCTACTATCCGAAACAGATACTCAGCACTCGCAGAAGATTTTTGTCATAGACCAAATGAAAAAACAATTCAGTGAGATAATTATAGGAAGCTGCACTTAAAAAGGCGGTAAAAGACGAAAAGAAAAGTTTCAGCAAGCTTTCGGTAGGGACAAAAAGCTATGAAATGGCGTTGGGACATGAAAATAACATCAATCAGAGACAAAGTAGAATTCAGCAGAACTGACTAAGACGATAAAACCAGGAAGAAAGATTGCGCAAATTTTAACCATCCCAAAAATAAATGAAGCTCTCTTTCCGGCACCAGCCTCAAGGCAACAAAGATTGGCTCGGAATAGGGAAAAAAAAACAAATGTGTGCACAATTAAACCCAATGGCGAGGTGACATCCAATAAGAAATAAATTAATCAAAGTAAAAAATTCATCATTTGCGACTTATAACCACAAACGATCAACCACGTACGGAGACAAACACAACACTTTGGAGACATTCCTAGCATTACGGTAGAGGATGTAAAGTGGGGGCACTAAAAGGCATGAAAGGAGGGAAATACCAAGGAGAAGATGCCATTAGTGTAAATCTTATTCAAGATGAAGAAACGATGCGACAGTAAAACTGGCCAATTTTTTAAACCAAATGCCAAGCGTCAGTAAGGCTCCGATCCTGAAAATGCAATAATCATTTTAATACCCAAATGGGGGCCACAAAAGACTTCAGACATTACCGACCTATAAGCTCTCCTTTACGTAATCTATAAACTGTTCACAAAAATCATCACAGCCTTCATCACCGACACATTAGATTCAAAACACCTCGGGAAACAGGCAGGGTTCAGCAAGCGGATTCCTCAACTACAGACCATATCCCACACACTAACCCAAATTAGAGAGAAAACAAACAATATCGGAAGCCCCTGTGTATGGCATCGTAGATTACGAAAGGCATACGATTCGATTACAGATGTCCGCAGTACTAAATGCAATCTAAACAAGAGTAGAGGAAATATATTGCAGAATTATTAGAAAATCTATAAAAGATGGTACAGCGACCATCAAAATGCCGCCAGAAACCAATAAAATAACCAATAAAAAAAGGTGTTTAGGCAGGCGACACCATCTCACCGAAGCTGATTAATCAGCTTGCTTGGAGGAAGTAATTCAAAAGTTAGATTGGAAAGAGAAAGGGATAAAATAGGGGGACGAACACTTAAGCAATTAAAATTTCGCAGATGACATGTTCTTTTCGGCGAGTCATCAAATAGATTACATCATTACTAAACGATTTGAATAGGGAAAGTCTGAATATTGGCCTTAAAATGAACATGAAAAAAAGACTAAAGTCATGTTCAAGCAGTCGAACCCCAGTTGACAAATACAAATTACAAGGTGAGGTACTAGAAGCAGTAAAACGAGTATGTCTACCTAGAGCAACTCTTCCAAGCGAATACATCCTGCGAAGCTGATACAAACACAAAATTAGGCTAGGCTGGATTGGCCCTTCAGTACACAAAGTAATATATTATGATGTTTGCCTAATGGTGCATACACAATAGAAACTAAGTATACCCCCCACCAAGATACAATTAGGGCCAGTAGGTGGGGTACCCCCGGCCATAACCCTCCTTGAGAGGCCTACGTCATGCAGTGGAATGCTTACAAGCAGATGAGAAAAAAAAGAAAAAAAAAAGAAAAAAAAATTATAAATGTATATAAATATATACATATATATATATACAAATATATATATATAATTATATAAATAATAGTATAGATATATATCTCTATATATATATATATTGTACAGATTTAGTAATTTATACATATAAGCACACACACATACACTCAGACACACACACACACACACATATATATATAGAATATATAATATATACAATACTTATATAATAACTTTAGGGATATAAAGTATAATAACACACACCACATTTATATATATATAATATATATATAATATACTATATATATATATATATATAATATACATGTATATATATACAATATATATTTAGATATCATATATAATATATAATTATATATACTTTTTATATTTATATATATAGTACTTATATTTAAAATATAATAATATAATATATTATATATCTAAATAATATATATATGTGTGTGTGTGTGTGTTGGTGTGTGTGTGTGTGTATACATGAAAAATGAGGTCAGTAGATTGTACTTACTTAGGCTGTGACAAACGCGATACGTACTGAATTTCTGATAGATAAGCCACACACCTAACACCAAATAGAATGCTTATAGGGAAGAAGCCACTGATTGTGGCGGTAACAAGTATACAGGTTGTTCTGGCGCGTCGGTCCCAGAAAGCGTTTGGCGGGGAAACTACAAGCGTTTTCACGTCCTATCGCTCCATGTATAAACCAAAGGTTTGGTCGGTATTTCAAGGGTCCGGGCAAAACAACAGCCTCGACATGTGATGTGTTTTTAATTACCTCTTTTTTTTTTTTCTTTTGATGGGATTGTTTACATGATCGCGCGATGTAGAGAGGAGAGGTGTGGCGAGCAAGCGCAGGGACTTCTTACCTGGTTTAATGTCGAAAAAACTATGGATTCGAGTTGGAGATCGACCGTTACGTTTTTGAGATATGTGTAATAGTACGCAATTAAGTCCTATTCAATAAATATAACCACTATTCGGTAT
>NW_028234560.1:0-6911 GCF_977035675.1 Penaeus japonicus | reverse complement strand
TATTGATGTTAGACATAGCAAATCATGCCTATCAATTTTGATATCAAGAAGTAATTTAACACAGACTTCATTATAGCAGTTTGGTGACTGTCCAGTTATAGTAGATTATTCCTGTTGAGTCTACTTATGTTGGTATTTAATGAATTTTGGTCAAGTGAGTCGTGCGCCTACATATGCCTTACTCTGACATTGTCCACAAATCTCCATTTCCTATACGGAGCTTCCTTGACAATTTCATTGTCAAATTAAACAAGTCTGAGTCAGTAATTGCCAAATAATTAATGAAAATTTGTTTGTTTAAGCCTGAACATTTATAGTGCATCAGTGATCACTTGATGCCATGACCACCTAATTGTGCTCTCATGAATATTATTTAACTCCCTAAATAGAATATCAGTCCTCTATTTGCATGATATTGCTATAAATTTTAGGGTACCAAACAATTTCCTGTATATGCAGAGCTCACCTGCTATGGGAATAAAATGTTTTCTAAATATGTGTATAATGAGATGTATAATTTTGTGGTTCACCAGACTACCACAACTTTACATTATACAAAATCATAGCTCAGCTTGCGTGAAAGTTCCCTGCGCCTGTAGCCCACACACAAACGTGAAGGAGAACATGCATAAACATTAATTGGCTCTCCTATATCATCTACAGATGTACATGATGGCATTCAATAGAGAACATTCAAGCTTACCTTGAATTTCATTCGATCTCCGTGAGGTTTTTGCATAGATACTCGTTTCCTGTTCCCTCCGTGTCTCTTTTATGTCCTGAGAGATTACCCTTATAAAGGAATTATCTTTCAGGTATAAATTGTCTTTTTTTTAAACAGAGAGGTTATTAGTTCAGCAATGTTTTCCAGGAAAAATTAAATGTCTTGTAAAACGTTGATGAAATGGTTATTCGGCTTCAGGTCAGTGTCTTATTTATCGCCCATTAACCAATTCCAAAGTAATTATGGTATATATATGGTTTCATGAAAACATATTATTATAATCACACAAAGGCTAAATTTCCTAATGTCCAATCATCATTTCTTTTTCCTTTGTTTTACATTCACCATACTTGGAATGTGTTTATGAAGCGAATGTCAAAAAAGTAATAATAGTTATTCCTTTCTTTCTTTCCTTATTCCAGGCTCATGGGATCGGCCATTATTCTGATTTTTTGCATTTATTATTATTTGTAACTAATTACTATCAATAATTTTTTCATCATATCTTCACATTATCATTATATCATAATTATTAACATGTCCCAAATGAACTCTTTTATATTATATATTGGAATAATAATTTATCCGGACTGGGCTGTATACCAAAAGCTAACATTACCCAATTAAAGTAATAATATCATGCCAGCAACTCAAAATCAACCTATCTTCAATTTTATGCAATTATGTTCAATATAACTGCAATCTATCATTTTTTTCTCTCTGTTTCTTGTTCTTCTTTTTTCCTTATCTGTATTTCATCCTTTACCAAATGCAATTAGACCTGGAAGCACAGAGTCCTTTTGTATTTTTTTTTTTTTCATGGTCTGGTATTTTTGCTTGTTACTCTTTCCAGTGTGCTGGTTTATCCCGGTTGTTTGTTGAACGTGTCACCAATAATTATTTATTTATGACACCATACACATGTCCAGATTTTTTCACATTTAATCGGTGTTTCGAAATCTGAGGTGGAAAATGTGGCCTGAATATGCAATTCTTTCTATTTGAAAGTTTAACCTCATTCAAGTGTGTGTAATATTTTTATTTCAAGGTTTATAATCTATTAGTGTATTATACTCCATATATTTTTCACTTGGTTTTTTATTGTGGAAAAGTATAAATCAAGTTTCACGAAGGAGAAAGATGTGTATATGTCGTTAATTTTTATTTATTATTTAAAAAAAATACATGGAATATCATATCAACAGATAATCTCATATATATTTATATATATATATTTATATATATCTATATATTATATATATATATTATATATATATATAAATGAGATATATATATTAATAATATATATATATATATAGAAATAAATATATAATATATACATATATATATATATTAATATATATATATATATATATATATATATTATAATAATTATAATATATATATATATATATATATATATTTATATAAAAATATATAAATATATATTTATATTTAGTAGGTTTAGTACTTAAAGAGAAAGTAAAAAAAAATGTACACCAGTCATATCTTTCTTGTTCCACCAACACATCTCATTCAGGTCTTCATTGCTCCTGTAGTCCTCCTTCTAGTCACTGGGTTTGTGAATCTCAGCAATTGCCCCTTGCCTTGTACATCTCCATTGGAGATAAGAATAGAGAAAATCATTTGAGTTGGTGGCAGGTTAGAGTTGTCAGATTGCTAGCTCATCTACCGAAATAATAAGAAAAAATGTTAACCATCTTCATTAATAAATAAAATTAGGTAACATAAAAATGTGCAAGACAACACATTAATCAGAGACTAACTTCCCACCACAAAAAGGAGTTGCGATATTCCCTTGAATCCTAGGAATCCAGGGGTCAGCGGGACACGCTGGCAAACCTAAAGAGAGAAAGAAAAAGAAAACAATGTAAATCATCTTTGTTGTGTAAAAGAGCGAAAAGATGCAACAAGAAAGAATTATTACAATAAAGAGGAGAGAGAGAGAGAGAAGAAGAAAAGAACAGAAAAAAAGAAAAGAGAAAGAGAAAAAAAAAGAAAGAGAAAGAGAGAGAAAAAAGAGAAAGAGAGAGAGAAAGAAAAAGAAAAAAAAAAAAAAAAAAAAAAAAAAAAAAAGAAAAAAAAAAAAAAAAAAAAGAGAAAGAGAAAGAAAAAAAGAGAGAGAGAGAGAGAGAGAGAGAGAGAGAGAGAGAGAGAGAGAGAGAGAGAGAGAGAGAGAGAGAAAGAGGCAACTTTACCATAAACAACAGATGAGGGAGCATATTCCTGTAGAACATCTCATCTCTGTGCAAGTCTCTTAATAGCTGAAATGTGTTATCTCAACCATCATCGCACCAAAGATGAAAGTAACGTTCAGTGTAACCCTCAATGAAAATAATTCTTCTTAAAAGTATATGAAATAAAGACAGAGATTTCTAAGGAAAGATAGGACACTTTTTTTATTGATTAGATTTTTTGTACACATCCTTTTTTAAAATCATTTCGATGTTGTGTCATCAGTGGTTATTGAGTTAGAGTGTAATTAATCCTTCTCTTAAAATTTTTACCTTTGAAAGAGATTTCAAAATCTTGTTAGATATTATTTATTTTTTATAGCTTTTCCCCAAAAGCATGTGTTTATAATGAATATAATAGTAAGGTCCTTTTGTCTGTGCCACAAGAAAAAAATGTATTTTAAAAACCTTTTACTTTTTGTGATGATTTGATTTTTTAAATTTCCCAGTTTTAAATGTATGAGTTTCATATTCAACTTTTCATATTCAAATATGGTTATCATTTTATGTGAATGCCATTGATACTTTTAAATTTTTTTCTCTGTTTGACTGTGTTGGATATTACTGTTATTTATCTGTATAAATTAAAAATAATTTAATATAATCTTGGCTTAGCGAGGATTCAGGCACATTGAAAGATGTGGAACATTTTATATTGACTAATCAAAAAGTCTGATAATAATTATGCATTATTGTGTTGGCTGGCTCTTTCTTCGATTCTTATCGTACAAGACTTTAAGAGTTATTTATATTTGTTCTTTGTCTTCCCAGTGCTTCTAATTATGGATATATTAATTATTTTTGATTTTTTTTTAGTGTTTACATTCATTCTTTTTCTCTTTTCCTGCCATTCGTTTTCAGGAGTAATTATTAACTCTTATTTATAAGATTCCCAAATTTTCTTGTATATTATATTTTGTGAGTGGTAATTCATAATCATAATTACAAAATGATTCTGTACACAACAATCATTATATGTTTTATTTATTATATTTTTGAGGGCCATAGTGAAGCATGTGTTGATAATTTTTTTTTTTTTATATATGTACTTATCAATAATAATGTTTCCTCCCTAGTATCTTTTCTTGCACAGATAAATCCGATGTACCTCTTAGTCATAGTTATCCATTTGAAAATTTTTTAAAATTATTATATCTTATTATTTCCCTTCAGTTATCATCCGCGCTACAACGCTCTCTCGCCTACATCATATCCGAGCTTGACGAACTGGAGAAGAGGATTCTACCGCCTCAAGAAATCCAGAGAAGAAGAAACACAAGAGACCAAGGCAGAGAAGGAGAAAAGAGTTGAAGCAGAAGGAAAACTAAAAGAGGAGGAGGAGGCGGCAGAAAAACAGTGATCGTCGACGAACGACGAAGATCTGCCTTCTAGGTTCTTAATTTTTTATGTATATAGTTTTCTTCAGATTTTTTATATGGGCCCAGTTAAGGCACGATAAAAAAGGTTTAAAATTCGTCGGAAAGTTAGAATTTATTGTGTAGATTAATGTGTTTTGAGATTATCTACATAGATACATTGCTACTTTCATATGGTAGTTTGGGTACATTGGTTTCAGCTATAGAACATTTTCATACTTGTTAAAAAAATATGTAACCATTTCGTTTCTCCTAAAGAAAAAAAATCATTCAATGAAATAAAAAGGAAACTTCCTTACAAATTTGATAAAATATGAGGTAATTAAGGGTTCTTTTTCATCAGTGTAATAATCGATTGTTTTATTGTCTTGTGAAAGTAGTACATAGAAGACTTACAAATGTGGGTATAGAAACTAAAAAAACATATGGAAATAGCTTCCCACAGTATTGCTTGTAATTAAATACATGTCTTCATATACGGAGTTACCATTGCACACGGCACCTGCATAAGTTCCAACGAAAAAGGCTGGATTAATATTAAATATGGAAATAGCCTTATAAATCTCCTTGTTGCCTTGAGTTGTTATGAGAGAGATATATTTTTGTGCTCCACATTCCATTTTTATGGATCCGGTGATACACAGGTTTTAATGGTTTCATAATAGAAACCTTTATTCAAGTGTAAACATTCTTATTCAGTATTTTCAGTTTAGTAACAGTCTTTGCCTTCTGTATTATACTTTGTGTTGTTAATAAATTTATTAACTTTATAAGATGTGATGGAAGGTTAAAAGATATTTCTTAAGTTGATAAATTAAAGACAGTGTCACTTTATATAACATATTGTTGTCAATAACAACAGATAGTAGAGGTTAATATTGGCTTTATTCTAGAATATAAAGAAGTCCTGTAAAGGTCAATTTTTCTTTCTCTTGTCCTATCCTCATAATTATTTAGCTTGATTCTTGTCTAAGTCCCTTCTCTCTTTTTCAGAATGTCATTGTGAATACTGATGGGCTTGATTATGTTGTGAATTAAAGACGATGAAACTTTATGTGAATATGTCTTTCATGCCTTAACACTTTATGGACTTGAGTTTCAAGACTTCAGATTTTTTTCCCCAGCCCTATACAAGACGTTAGTATTGAAACAGAATTAATCATAAGTTACTGTAAGATTTAGTTGCATATTTTAAATTGATCCTGATATGGAATGAACTCAATTTCAAATCTTCGTACTTTGTCATCATATATTTCCTAATAGAAAACTCAACTTGATTGATCTTAACTCCATTCCCTCGGGGGATTTCTAGCCTAGAATGCCAAATAATGCCGGCTTTACTCGAAAAGTATAGCCTAAATCTATTGAAATAGAGCTGGCACAATACTGTCCCCCGAACTGAGGCTTTTTGAATGGCCCCCGCGGTTACACAATCAGTACCACCCTCCTGTGTGGGTAAAGATGCCTTGGCTAAATTCTTATAATCAAAAGCCCCATACACATCTTGAACTAAATTTTAAAAGCTATCCTGATGTCTTCAATCCATCCCGTAACTCAGTTTAAATAATGTAAATTAACATCAGTATATTGGTAATCCAATCCAATCTTTATTGTGACTTTAACCCTGTAACAGATAAGAGATTACAACTTGCCAAAAAAGTCCTTTTTAAAATGGTATCAGCAAAAAATTGCCCAAATTATGATCCTATTTTTAATATCCATGAAAATCATACTTCTTTCCAGTAAAGTAAGGACTGGAATGTTTCTGCCAGCATCTTTGTAAAAGCACAAGGGTTATTCCAAAACTCCCACTCATCCCACCCCAATAAAATCAATAGTCTTCCTAAATCAGGAAAGTTAATTGTAGAATTAAAACAAGTCTGAGAAAATAATAATGAATAAAGAAAACATAGGTTCCTATTTCAAAATAAGGCTCAGATTCCAATTGAAAAGGATATTTAACCAAAAGAGCTACAAAATATAAAAAATAAACCATGGGTAAAAAAATAATTATATGCTAGAAGAGAGAGAGAGAAGAGACTAGACAATACTTGGAAGGAGCTTGGTTTTGCTAATCTGTTGATTATAGGTAAGAACAGTGTTTATGAGCATTGGAGTGAACATCACACTGAAAACTGGTATCGCAGTGGCATCTGATTAGCATGTATTGTACGGGAACTCCCCACCCCTATTTAGCTTAGAATCAACTTGGTCAAAACTGATAGTTAATAAGTTTGAGATATTTTGTGCTCTTCCATAATTACAGTAAATCCTTGTTTAACCCAATCACGACGGGGCATTCCAGCCCTGAATGGTCACAATGCGGGGGCTTTCGAGCAATTAGGCCTAAAATCAATTAATGGCTGGCACAATACGGTGCCGCCCGCCACTAGCTTTTGAATGCGCGTACAGTACTTAGTCATACCACACCCGTCCAGAGGGGTTAACAATATGAAGTATTTTTACACCAGTATCTTTTCTTTTGAAACAAAAGCATATAACTGTATCGCTGTTGTGATATTAAACAAAGTAAATGTTGTTATGCAATGGATTTTC
>NW_028234559.1:15000-17500 GCF_977035675.1 Penaeus japonicus | reverse complement strand
GTGTGTGTGTGTGTTGTAGTTGTTGCAATAGTAATAGCGCTTTATAATAATAGTTTTAATTGTAATTGTAAGTGTGTGTGTGTACTTGTGTGTAAGTGTGTGTAAATGTGTGTGTGTGTGTGTTGTAGTTGTTGCAATAGTAATAGCGCTTTATAATAATAGTTTTAATTGTAATTGTAAGTGTGTGTGTGTACGTGTGTGTAAGTGTGTGTAAATGTGTGTGTGTGTGTTGTAGTTGTTCAATAGTAATAGCGCTTTATAATAATAGTTTTAATTGTAATTGTAAGTGTGTGTGTGTACGTGTGTGTAAGTGTGTGTAAATGTGTGTGTGTGTGTTGTAGTTGTTGCAATAGTAATAGCGCTTTATAATAATAGTTTTAATTGTAAGTGTGTGTGTGTACGTGTGTGTAAGTGTGTGTAAATGTGTGTGTGTGTGTGTTGTAGTTGTTGCAATAGTAATAGGGCTTTATAATAGTTTTAATTGTAATTGTAAGTGTGTGTGTGTGTGTACCTGTGTGTAAGTGTGTGTAAATGTGTGTGTGTGTGTGTTGTAGTTGTTGCAATAGTAATAGCGCTTTATAATAATAGTTTTAATTGTAATTGTAAGTGTGTGTGTGTGTGTAAGTGTGTGTAAATGTGTGTGTGTGTGTGTGTGTTGTAGTTGTTGCAATAGTAATAGCGCTTTATAATAATAGTTTTAATTGTAATTGTAATTGTAAGTGTGTACGTGTGTGTAAGTGTGTGTAAATGTGTAAATGTGTGTGTGTGTGTTGTAGTTGTTGCAATAGTAATAGCGCTTTATAATAATAGTTTTAATTGTAGGTTGATTAGGCTGGTTGGCTATTTGCGTGGCTGTGTGAGCTTATAAATATGGGAATGGTATTACGATTATACGAATTACTAGCTTGTATGAATTTATTTTTCTGTCTATTATGATTATCAGTATCATCATTATCAATATCATCATTGCTAACTCCATTATTAATCCCTATAAAAGAGCAGCTAATGATAGTTTACGATAGTACACGTTTGAGTCTCGGTTCCTACTCGCTGAATTATCTGCCTGGTTAGTTGTGCATACTTATAATGATAAAATAATTTTACTTATAAAAATAGTAATTACAATGATAATACTTATAATGATAAAATAATTTTACTTATAAAAATAGTAATTACAATGATAATACTTATAATAAAATAATTTTACTTATAAAAATAGTAATTACAATTATATACTTATAATAAAATTTTACTAATAACACTAGTAATTACAATGATAATACTTATAATAAAATAAGTTTACTTATAACACTAGTAATTACAATGATAATACTTATCATAACAAAATAATTTTATTTATAACACAAGTAATTACAATGATAATACTTATAATCATAATGTTAATGTACAATGATATATGATATATAATATACAGTAATGTCTAATGATACAATAATGATAATACAATGACATAATATACAAAATATATTATACACAATCTATAAAAATACATGATATATGGTCTACAAAGATATATAAATACAGATACAATAAATTATCTACAACATAGAATATCCGATATATAATATACAGTAATATATCAATACAACAAAAATAATGATACAACAATATAACATGCAAAATTATATGATATGTAACATACAATATCATAATGATATACAATAATAGCACTCATAACTATACAAGTCATCAATAGCTTATCACAATACCCACTGGACTCCCACAATGTTATTATAATTTTACAGTTATAATAATAACCCTCAAGATAATACTAGTCAATAGCTCATTATACTACGCACTTGAGACTCATAGGCTAGTAAGCTAGTTTGTGTACTTAGCATATGTGTTTATAACTATGGTACTTACAATAGTAGTGCTTACAACTACATGAATTACCAACAGCTTATAATAGCACCCGCTTAGGACTTATAGGCTAAAAAGCTAGCTATCTACCTAGCTAGCAATCGCACTTATAACAACAGTACCTACACCCACAAGCAGCACCAACAGCTAGCAAATAACCACTCATCACACAACTAGCTTGAGAGTCGTAAGCTAATTGGCTAGTTATCTAGCTAACTAGCAGTTGCTCTTATAACAACAGTACTTACAACTACAAGCACCACCAATAATTAGTAAATAACCGCTCTCACCACACTACTAGGCGGCTAGTGGTCCATCTAGCTCGCTCCATGAACTAGCTAATGGGAATGGGCGGAGAGCCAATTAGCTTTGGCGCAAAACCGTCAAATTCCTTGGTTTTATTTCGATGTTGTTCGTGTTTGGTGTTTTTTGTTTGTTGTTGTTTGGTGGTTTCTGTTTGTTTGTTTGTTTTTGGTTGTTTGTTTTTGGTTGTTTGTTTTGTTAGTTTGTTTATTTTTTGGTTTATTGTTATCAGTATGATTGTCTTTATTATTCGTTGTTATCGTTTTTTTATAATATCCTTTTTGTTATCATTATTATCCTTATTATAGATATC
>NW_028234559.1:0-10000 GCF_977035675.1 Penaeus japonicus | reverse complement strand
AGACAGACAGACAGAGGCACAAAGAGAAAAGACTCAATCAGACAGACAGACAAACGGAGGCACAAAGAGAAAAGACTCAATCAGACAGACAGACAGACGGAGGCACAAGGAGGAAAGCCTCAATCAGACAGACAGACAGACGGAGGCACAAGGAGGAAAGACTCAATCAGACAGACAGACAGACAGACGGAGGCACAAAGAGAAAAGACTCAATCAGACAGACAGACAGACGGAGGCACAAAGAGAAAAGACTCAATCAGACAGACAGACAGACGGAGGCACAAGGAGGAAAGCCTCAATCAGACAGACAGACAGACGGAGGCACAAAGAGAAAAGACTCAATCAGACAGACAGACAGACAGACGGAGGCACAAGGAGAAAAGACTCAATCAGACAGACAGACAGACGGAGGCACAAGGAGGAAAGCCTCAATCAGACAGACAGACAGACGGAGGCACAAAGAGAAAAGACTCAATCAGACAGACAGACAGACGGAGGCACAAGGAGAAAAGAATCAATCAGACAGACAGACAGACAGACGGAGGCACAAGGAGAAAAGACTCAATCAGACAGACTGACAGACGGAGGCACTAAGAGAAAAGACTCAATCAGACAGACAGACAAACGGAGGCACAAAGAGAAAAGACTCAATCAGACAGACGGACAGACGGAGGCACAAGGAGAAAAGACTCAATCAGACAGACAGACAGACGGAGGCACAAAGAGAAAAGACTCAATCAGACAGACAGACAGACGGAGGCACAAAGAGAAAAGCCTCAATCAGACAGACAGACAGACGGAGGCACAAGGAGAAAAGAATCAATCAGACAGACAGACAGACAGACGGAGGCACAAGGAGAAAAGACTCAATCAGACAGACTGACAGACGGAGGCACTAAGAGAAAAGACTCAATCAGACAGACAGACAAACGGAGGCACAAAGAGAAAAGACTCAATCAGACAGACAGACAGACGGAGGCACAAGGAGGAAAGACTCAATCAGACAGACAGACAGACGGAGGCACAAAGAGAAAAGACTCAATCAGACAGACAGACAGACAGACGGAGGCACAAGGAGGAAAGCCTCAATCAGACAGACAGACAGACAGACGGAGGCACAAAGAGAAAAGCCTCAATCAGACAGACAGACAGACGGAGGCACAAGGAGAAAAGACTCAATCAGACAGACAGACAGACAGACGGAGGCACAAAGAGAAAAGACTCAATCAGACAGACAGACAGACGGAGGCACAAGGAGAAAAGCCTCAATCAGACAGAAAGACAGACAGACGGAGGCACAAAGAGAAAAGACTCAATCAGACAGACAGACAGACAGACGGAGGCACAAAGAGAAAAGCCTCAATCAGACAGAAAGACAGACAGACGGAGGCACAAAGAGAAAAGACTCAATCAGACAGACAGACAGACGGAGGCACAAAGAGAAAAGACTCAATCAGACAGACAGACAGACGGAGGCACAAGGAGGAAAGACTCAATCAGACAGACAGACAGACAGACGGAGGCACAAAGAGAAAAGACTCAATCAGACAGACAGACAGACGGAGGCACAAAGAGAAAAGACTCAATCAGACAGACAGACAGACGGAGGCACAAGGAGGAAAGACTCAATCAGACAGACAGACAGACGGAGGCACAAAGAGAAAAGACTCAATCAGACAGACAGACAGACGGAGGCACAAGGAGGAAAGCCTCAATCAGACAGACAGACAGACGGAGGCACAAAGAGAAAAGACTCAATCAGACAGACAGACAGACGGAGGCACAAAGAGAAAAGACTCAATCAGACAGACAGACAGACAGACGGAGGCACAAGGAGGAAAGAATCAATCAGACAGACAGACAGAAAAAGAGTGAGAAAGAGACAAGCTAATAGAGAGAAAGAGATAGAACAAAAGACAGATAAGAGTAATAAAGAGACAAACAGAGAGAAGAACATATACACTTTTGACTTTGACAAGTTTATCGAGACAAGTAGTTACTTACAACTTAATTAAAAGGATGAAGTAACATAGGTTATCCTCATCCCAATGTTAGTCCCTCTTTGGGCTCACATATCTTACATCATATATTACAAAACCATAGAGCTATATCAACAGATTGAATCATATACAGCACAAAAGGCGGATAAATCACAAGAATACAGATTTCAATGTTTACATTTCCTCTCCTGGGATCACATAATAACATACTTGAATATGTGGCGTACATATATATTAGCAAGGCATAATTATGTCGAGTGATTAATTATCAGAATGTCGGGAAAAATGTTTGTATTTCATCAGAGGTTGTTTCATGATTGCAGACAGAGAACGAGGGAGAGAGCAAGAGAAAAAAGAGAGTAAGAGAGAGGTTGAGAGAGAGAGAGAGGGAGAGGGAGAGAGAGAGAGAGAGAGAGAGAGAGAGAGAGAGAGAGAGAGAGAGAGAGAGAGAGAGAGAGAGAGAGAGAGAGAGAGAGAGAGAGAGAATAGCAAGAGAGTAAAAAAATAAATAAAATAAAATGAGAGAGAGGAAGAGAGAGAGAAACAGAGACAAACAGAGAGAGAGAGTGAGAGAGAGAAAATGAAAAAAAAGAAAAAAAAGAGACAGAGGGAGAGAGAGAGAAACAGAGACAAACAGAGAGAGTGAGAGGGAGAAAATTAAAAAAAAAAAAAATAAAGAGACAGAGGGAGAGAGAGAAACAGAGACAAACAGAAAGAAAGAGACACACACACAAGCTGAAAGCGAGAGGGACAGAGGCAGAGACAATGAGACAAGGTACAAGGAGGTGCCAGTCACACATACCTCGTCTGTCACCGTCTTGACTGTCACATTCCCCGCGTCACTCGACAGCATAACTCCTTGTCACACCTGTCAGAGCCTCACTGTCGCCGTCACGTGACCTGGAATTATATAGCATGTTTGTAACGTGTTTGGGGGACTCTGAAGGGAGGCGGGTTTGAATCTCTTGTTTAGATTGTTCTTACTTATTTTTTTGTTTGTTTTGTTTTCTTGTTTTATTTTTATTTTCACTTTATCGTTATTTCTATATATGTGTAAGAGTGGGAGGGGGAGGGGGATTTATGTTTGTATTTGTACTTGTGTGTTAGGTGAGGGGGGGGGGTCAGTGTATTTGTGTGTATGTGTGAATATATGTCTGTGTATCGGCTATTGTGTGAGTGTGTGTGCGTGTACGTGTATGCGTGTGTGTGTGTGTGTGTGTGTGTGTGTGTGTGTGTGTGTGTGTGTGTGTGTGTGCGTGTGTGTGTGCGTGCGCGTGTGTGTGTGTGCGTGCGCGCGAATATATCTATGCATAGGTTATTGCGTGTGTGTGTGTGAATATATATCTCTATCAATGACTCCGTGCGTGTGTATGCTAAGGATAACTTATATAAGACAAGTGTTTTGTACCAAGATGCCACTGTACCGAGATGCTTTTCCAATGCGCTCTCCAGATTATTTGAACGTGATTATACATTCGTTTATAGAACTGACTCGTGCTTATGGATATTCACAGCTGATTGTCTTGTCTTTGCGCAGTCCGATTGTCTCTCGTTTCTCGTCCGCTCTCTTGTCTGTTTGTCGTTCTCTTGGCTTGTTCTTGCTCTCTTTATTTGTTTTGGTTATTTATTTCTTGTTTTTTTTTTTCTCTCTCTATTTCTCTCTTAATTTATGTCCGTTTTTTTCGCTCTGTCCCTTTTTTTCTGAATGTCTTTCGTTCTCTTTTTCTCTCTCTTTTTTTTCTCTTTTCCTGTTTTTTTTTTCTCTCTCTCTTTCTCTCTCTCTCTCTCTCTCTCTCTCTCTCTCTCTCTCTCTCTCTCTCTCTCTCTCTCTCTCTCTCTCTCATCCTCGTCGCTCCTCATCCACGTTACACCCTTCTCACAAATCTATCTCTCCTCTCTCCCATCTCTCCTCCTCCTATCTCCCATCTCTCTCTCTCTCTCTCTCACCTTCCCTCTCTCTCACACATTCTCTCTCTCTCTCCATTCCAACCCTCCGTCCCCTCCCCCACCCCAGCCTCCCCCCTCCCCTCCTTCCCTCCTTTCCTTTCCTCGCCCCAGTGTTTCCCATGATCCCTCGCTGAGCATATTGTCCTCGTCAAAAGATCACAAACTTCCCCTGCTCCCCCCCTCCCCCTCCCCCCCATACCCCCCTCATTCCCTGTGCCTCTACTCCATCTACCCTTCTACCCCCCTCCCCCCCTCCCTCCTCCCCGCCCCTCGCTTCCCTCTCCTCTGTCAGCGGGGAGTCCATACAAATTGGACATTGGCTAAACCCCGACGTCCTTCCTCCCTCCCTCCCACCCCTCCTCCCTCCCTCCCTCCCTCCCTTCCCCTCCCCTCCCTTTCCTCCCCTTTCTCGTCTCTTCCTCTTCCTCCCACCCTCTCTCCCCTATCTTCCTCCTCCTCCTTACCTCCCTCTCCCTGTGCTCTTTTCCTATCCATCTCTACCCTCCCTCCCTTCTCATCCTCCCTCCTACCACCCCCTCCCCTTCCTTCCTCTTCAACCCCGTCCCCCCCCCCTCTCCCTCTCTCTCACTTTCCCTTTTTCCCCTCTTTTCCCCTCTATCTCCCCCCCCCCACCCCACCCCCAACTTAAATACCACCCGCTAACTTGTAACAACATAATATGTTTTCTTTGCTATGGAGTGTCCGAGGGTGGAAAGGGGAGAGGGTGGAGAGGGGAGAGGAGGGGAAGGGGGAGGAGGGGAGGGGAGAGGCGGGGAAGGGGGAGGAGGGGAGAGGAAGGGGAAGGGGGGAAGGGGGGAAGGGGATGGGGATAGAGTGCAGTCATTAATTCGGAAGGGAACGAGGGGAAAAAAAGTTGTGTGGGAGAAAAAAAAAACAAATGAACGAGGGAGATTGAAGAAGGGGAAACGAACCTAATGTTCAGTTTGGCTTTACGAATTCAAGACGATTGTTTGATGCCAGCCGAAGAAATAAACAGTAATTTATATAGTTTATCTGGGAAGAAATATATATATATATATATATATATATATATATATATATATATATATATATATATATATATATATATATATATATATATATATATATGCCAATGTGATTGTTAATAAGAAATTCAGGTATTTGTAGATCGATTAATTATGATAAATAGAGGAATGACACTGATTATAATGATGATAATGATCGTTGTGGTATTCATGGTGATGATGATAACGATAACAATAATGATAGTAATGATAATAATAATGACAGTAACAATTATGATAATGATAATAATGATGAGGATATCAACATCGACATATATATCCATCACAGTATCTAAATCTGACGCACATGTACAACCTACACACACACACACACACACACACACACACACACACACACACACACACACACACACACACACACACACACACACACACACACACACACACACACACACACATATCCCCTCCCCCCCTCCCTCCCTCCCTCCCTACACACACACACACGCACACTGTTATTGTTTCGAACCTCGTGTACGTAAGCTGGAAATAATGATGCTGGTGCCCACGTGCTTACTCGACCCGAAGATAAAGGATTTCTGGCGGTCGTGACGTCACTCGTGCGGGGAAATTTGCGGGTCGAGATTTCCGCGTTTGTTAACACCGGGTTGCGTAACCGATATAGATATTATATGGGATCGAACGAAGATTATAGGGGTTGGGTGTGTTATAGTGGTGATTGTGATGATCGCAGTGATGTTTTGGGTGAGGGTTATGACTATAGTGATGGGGGTTATGTTAATGGTGATGATAGTGATGTAATAATGGTAATAGTAATTATAATGATGGTAATGATAGTGATAATGACAGTAATAATAATTATACTACGAATAATAATGATAACATTGATAATTACGATAATGGTGATCATTAAGATGATAATAATAAAGCCATTAATATTGATAATAATCAATAAAAATGAGCGTTATTAATGAAACAACAATGAATAAAAAAAGAAAAAAGCGAAAGAGAGAAATATTCTGGGATTTGATAAACCAACTCTTAGCATTGTCTCAGATTAGTTCTGGTGAGATTGCAATAAAATGCAGAAATGTACATTATTTTTGTCAGATAAGGATATGATTCTTCGTCGTATTTCAGTATCTTATTACTGTGATTAACCTTATCTACCAGTTTCTTACAATGTATATATATATATATATAGAGAGAGAGAGAGAGAGAGAGAGAGAGAGAGAGAGGAAGAGAGAGAGAGAGGAAGAGAGCCATCGCCATAACAAATAAAATAAAGATGCAGTTAATAAAGGGAAAAAAACATTTCCCACCACTCGTGTCCCTAGAAATACCAGCAATGGAGGGCAGCCATGTTATCCTCAAGTTAAATCTCCTATTTTCACACTTTCCCCTCCCCCATGCTGAGCCGAGGAGGGTGAGGGTCAGGGTGAGGGGGGAGGGGGGGTTGTATAAGGGGAAGGAGAACAATTGAATTACCCAAAAGGCAAGGATAATCACTAATACGCTTGTTACAAATACAATTCATTTATACAGAGGGTGTGAACCCACGTTCTCATTCTCTGGGTCTGTCTGTCTGTTTTTCTTATATTTTCTCTCTCTTTCTCGCTTTGTCAGTTTTCTTTCTTTCTTCTTTCTCTCTCTCTCTCTCTCTCTCTCTCTCTCTCTCTCTCTATATATATATATATATATATATATATATATATATATATATATATATATATATACATATATATATATATCACGTGTAAACAACAAAATATTATTTACTACGATCTATACAGTAATACCGTATCATTTTAAACATCTGACAAAAAAAAAAAAAAAATAATAATAATAATAATAATAAATAAATAAAAACAGCAACAACAAAAAACACATGATTACTGACCATCAGACGACAGCCGGACGCCCTTTTAGAACGGAAGTGCAAGCCGTGTCAGGGGTGTAATCTGTCAATCATTTTCTCTCTCACGAGGCTGAGCGGGATATTAATTAAGCTAATGACGTGTCTCTAGGTTCATTAATAAATGCGTTTTTGTGTAAGCGAGTGAGAGAGAGAGGAATAAAAAATGTATGAATGTGTGATGATGTTATTGAAGTATGAACGATTTCGGGTATATTCAATGTGCAACAATTCCACACAATGAAAGAATGTGTTTTCTCTTCATTAAACCACATTCCATTTATATTTATGCATCGCTAAGCCTCGACTATCCCTTTTAAGGTAAAAGCGAATCTAAATTAGGAAATAAAATCACACAAAATGACACACGCTTTAATTATCCTAAGTGATTCTAACTAGACGTCAGCCGATTCAGATATTCAGAAATATCACCCTTGTCGATAACGAAACCCGGATATATAACATAGATATAAACACGTACACACACGCGTGCACACACACACACACACAAACACGCGCACACACACACGCGCACATACACACACACACACACACACACACGCACACACACACACACACACACATACACACACACACACACACACTCATTTCCAGGTTACAAATCCAAGAGAAAGATCCGCATTACACAACACGGATCTATTTCTTAAGCTGTAAACTCACGGCCACTTATAAAGAGTGTTGTAATGGACACCTGAGGTAGGCCTACTTGAGTATGATTGTTATCGTTAAAATATATATGGCCACATAACCTACTGAGGTGTAGGGATTGTGTTTGGGTTTTGTGGTGTATAGTGAGGGGAAGAAATTTGTTTTGGTTTTGTTTGGTAGCTTAGTAACGTTAGAGTAATTTTTTTTAAAGATTTATATAGTGTGAAGTTGTTTCACAATTCATCAATTACTGGGGCAAATTTTGTTTTTGTTTTTTTATCTTACCATTATCATAAAGATTAAAGATAATATTAATACATCTACTCATACTTATGAAATATGATATTAGCTTTTATCTCTTTCAACTCTTAACAACGAAGAAAAAATAGAATGAGAAAAATAAATGAAGATATAGATACTGAATCATATTTCCTAAAAATAATTTTTCATGTCTTCAAATCTCTCTTTATATCTTATCCTGTTCATGAATATCCTATGGCCTATTTAACAAACTGTTGCAAAGAAATTTATTTACTTCATGATAAAAAAAAAATGGCTTGTGAACGATTTAACTTGAAAGTGGTTTACGAAAGGTGTGAATAACTCTTTAATAAGTGTAGTTTATTTCATGGTCTCAAGAGTGGTAGTTGAACTGTTTAACCAACTGTTAAAGAAATGTAGTTCATCTCATGGTCTCAAAAATGACCTGAAAAGTGGTTTATGAACTGTTGTATAACTCTCGAATGAACTTGTTTGGGTTCGCGATCGCTACTAATGAGCGAATTGTTCGACTTGGCGAAGAGACCGCGAACATACTCCCTTTTTTTCATTGGTTTTCGTCGTGTTTCTGTTTACTTTGACACTCTCTTGAATTCTTTGATTATTACTATTGCTATTGTTATTAGATAGGGTAAGTTGGTTAGTGTAATTTTCTTATTTCTCATTTGTCTTAACTCGGATTTAAGTTTTCAGATTTTGAAATTTCGAAACCTGACATACAATTATAAGCAATCGGATGTTTGTTTGTTTTTTTCCTTTATTATTCATGCTCTCAATCTTATTACTATATATATCTTTTCTATTTGGTTTATGGTTTTAATGCGAATGACAATCATTAGTGCGTTGTTGTGTAGTAATTGAGCCATGGAATAATAGTTGTGTTCGCTCTGGCAGCTTCCATTATGACTGATCGTGTCTTCCTCGGAGATAACATCAGAAAATGTTATTGTCTGCGACCCTCTGTTTCTGTTAACACAAAAATCATTTTAAATAAGGCTCTCTACATGACGCGCTAACCTCAGCAGCGCGGAGACATGGAAGATATTTCCATTTCTCTCGGTCTCTCTCTCTCTCTTTTTCTTTTTTTCTTCTTCTTGTGCGGAGTCTTTTAAGACGTGTAGAAAGGCTTTGTGAGTAACTTATGGAGAATGCTAAGAATGGCAAGATGAAGAAGGAAAAAAATGGATTCCAGAATGGAGATGTAATTTTTGCAAAGCACTTCTTTTCTTTCTTTTATATCGACTTTGATCTCTAATCTTTACTTTTCTGATTTGATTATCCTTACCCTACAATTAGACGGATGTCCATACAGGAAACGCTCCCGGTAATGATAATATCACCAGTCTAATAATCCCCTTGAAAGGAAAGGATAATAAAGTTATAACCCAGCGCTCCCTCTCCCACAACCCCGTTATCTAAACACATTCATGATGTCGGTCACGTGACTGCACTGTGAGACCTGTTACCGTATCATCGGAAGGTTCTCATATCACTTATTGTTCCCAGGAGGATCATGGATGGGGCTTGATCCTCTTGTGGCCATTAATGAGGTTATTGGAACTTTTTATGAAGCTGGTTAGAGCTGTAGGGAGAGAGCGGGGTTAGGATATTTTATGACGCTTTTCCCCATCAGGTTGTATTACGGTGCCAATGTTTTCTTTAAAGGTAAGATTTATATGTAACACATCTTCATTTCTGTTTTTGTCTATTGCATATGAAGATAATGGGCTATTATACGTAATATATTAAACTATTTGGTAAATTCCCGGTGGATACTAGACCAGCAACACAGAGAAAACAGAAATTTACGATTTCTGTACCTCCATACTATAGCATAATATGAAATGAAGTGGCATTATGATGATGGAATAATGGAGATAATAATTTCGCAGTGATAGCTACACATGCACTATCAAACAATAACGATACTAACGATATTGATCATACTGATGATAATGATAATATTGATTATTACGTTGATGTTAAATGACAATGACAATAATGGTAATGATAATTGTAACGATAATAGTGATAGTGATAATAACGATGATACTGATAATGATAATAATGATTATATTGATAATAATGATAACAATAATAATGGTAACAATAATGACAAAATAGTAATAATGATAATAACAACAATTGCAATAGTTAAAGTGCTA
>NW_028234558.1:0-7500 GCF_977035675.1 Penaeus japonicus | reverse complement strand
TACCGACAACGTAAATCACGACTTTTTTTTTCCCTCGTTAACTCAACTACCAAAAAATACTTGTCATTTTTATTTTAATTTTGTTTTTTTCCTTTTAATTTTTCACAATTTCCCTTTCTCTTGTTTTTGCTTCAACCATTTTAAGCAATGAATACAATACCTGCATATCACCTAACGTTATAAAAGCGCTCGTTAGAATCACGTCATCAGGTTGTAAAGCATCAAGGTGAGAGCGTTTATGGCTATACATGCGCATCTTGAGGCTCATATGATAATTTCCGGTCTTCGCATCGAGCCGCCTTGTTTCGCGCGCCGCGTCCGTGGCTCTTTTATTAATCCATTAACTTGATGCATTATTATTATACTCATTAGTTTATTAGTGAGCGTTCGTGTGTTTTTTGTTGGAGATTAGGGAGGGAGTGGGCGGAAGAGGAGAGGGGGGAGAAGTGGGACAGGGATAAGGGGGATGAAGGCAGGTGCGAGGGGGGAGGTAAGAGAATAGGGGAGGGTGAGGTTAGAATGTAGGGGAGAGGGAGAGGGAGACAGGGAGAGGGAGAGGGAGAGGGAGAGGGAGAGGGAGAGGGAGAGGGAGAGGGAGAGGGAGGCGGACATGTGTTTATATATGTATATATAAAAAAAATATATATATATATACATATAAAGAGAGATGTAGATATATTAAGAGATGGATTTGTGGATAGATGCGGGACGAATAAGGATGGTGGATTAGGAGGGGAAATTGGGGGACTGTGGGATGGAGGATGGGAGCGAGAGTCAGAAAAGGAGAGGGGATGGGGAAGGAGAAGGATGGATGGATGGGGGGGGATGAGGGATAGGACATGAAGAAGGGAATGGAATGGAATGGGGTGGGAATCGGAAGGAGAATAGGGATAAGGAATTGGGATAGGGATGGGAAGAGATGGAAGAATGGAAGAAGAGAGAGAGTAGAGAGAGCGAAGGAGAGGAGATAGAGCGCGAGAGAGATAGAGAGTAGAGAAGAACGGAACTAGAGGGTAGACTGACAACTCAAACAAACAGACTGACAGACAGACAGCCAATCAACCACAGACAGGTTAAATTGAGTAAAAACAAAGGAGAGACGAATTGTGCATTGGTGGAGCTTATCATAAATATATATCATAAGTAAATTGCATTTTTACTATGGGTAAGATGGGCGCGTCCACCGTGACTAACATGTTGTGCGAAAAATAGTTCCGTTCCTAAGGCCAACTCATTAAGGAAACAATTTTGCAATGGGGCAAGCAAAAGTCCGTGGACAGCTCTGTTTCAGAAACCCACATGCTACCGTTCTTGAATATCCTCGGAGTTACGGCTGTAAAATACAATGAGAACAGTCATGATAATGAAATGCATTGGTTCGCTCTGCCAGGCCAAATACCTGATGCTAGAATTCGAGCTCCTCCTACAGTTTCTTTAATAAGCCTTATGGATATGTAGAGCGCGGAGCGACATCGCCTCATGTTTGACTGCGTGGCCTCTGTAAGCAAAGGCCCCGCGTCCATGCCTGCGCTGGGGGGGCAGAGGGTGCGGGGCAGCGGGCTCTGAGTGCAGGAACCTCGGGACTTTGCTAAATGTGCTCGAGAGAAAATGTGACCCTTGGTAGGTCGCGCTGGAATGAATGCAGCGCGTGTTTGTTGTCTTTGCTGGGCTGGGGGAGAGGTGGTTGTAGGGTGGAGGGCGAGAGAGAGAGGAAGAGGGAGAGGGAGAGAGAGAGAGAGGGAGAGGGAGAGGGAGAGGGAGAGGGAGAGGGAGAGGGAGAGGAAGAGGAAGAGGAAGAGGAAGAGGAAGAGGAAGAGGAAGTGGAAGAGAAAGAGAGAGAGAAAGAGAAAGAGAAAGAGAAAGAAAAGAGAAAGAGAAAGAGAAATAGAGAGAGAAAGAGAAAGAGAAAAAAAGAGAAAGAGAAAGAGAAGGAGAAAGAGAAAGAAAGAGAAAGAAAGAGAAGGAGAGAGAGGAAAGAGAAAGAGAGAGAGGAAAGAGAAAGAGAGAGATGAAAGAGAAAGAGAAAGAGAAAAGAAAGAGAAAGAGAAAGAGAAAGAGAGAGAGAGAGAGAAAATATAACACTACAACCCACTCAGCATTATGATGAAAAGCATTCCCGTAATTTATTTTTGAATAGTATGATGTCTCTGATCAATAATAAAGCCATACTTTTCCCATCCTGGCAGTGAGAGGAGTCAAACTTTCATCATAAGCGTAGAAGTTAATTTAAGTATAAACAGAAGCTTGCGACTCTTTCCCCTTACCTCTTTTAGCCGCAGCCTCGAGTGGTTTTTGAAGTTAAGTTATTAAATTTTAACAGAATCACGAGAATGGAAAAAGATGCAATACAACGCATTAACTCTCCAGGGGATAGCCCAGACACTAGTAATATTCTGACAAGACATGAGTTTGGTAAATTGACATTTCTGGTCCAAAAGGGGTTGCTTTTTCCTCTCGGGAATGAAGAAGCAAGTAGGTAGTGACGATAAAGTCAGGAATCTAACAAATGATGATGATGATGGATTGGGGAGAGAGAAGAGAGTGAGAGAGAGAGAGAGAGGAGGAGATGGAGAGTAGAGAGAGAGAGAATAGAGAGAGGAGTAGAGAGAGAGCAGAGCAAGAAGAGATGGGGAGAGAGAGCGAGAGTTATGAGAGAGAGAAGAATAGAAATATAGAGATAATAGGAGATATAGATGCAGAGAAAGAAGAGAAGAAACAAAGGAAAGAGGCAAAAAGAGGAGAAAGAGAGAAAGATAGAAAGGAACTGATAGAGATAGAGAGAGAGAAGAGACATAACACGGCGCATTGGGTTATTCCTCCCCGCATGTTGCTTTTTTGCTTAGCGGTCCCATAGTTTAACTATAACATCCTAATGCAAGACTTAATCGCTTGTTGTTACATTATTACAAAATCTAAAAGACATCCCCCGTCGGACTGTAAAGCAATCACTTTAAATTCATAAGTAGAAATCCGTTTTCTTCCCATCCGCGGCAGCCACCCTTGCTCTTGATAAATAAGTACACGCCACAGTAACAGCGGAGAGAGACTATGATGCTCCGGGAGGAACAGCTCGATTTGCATATCGGCCATTAGAGTACAATATGATTTTAGACCTTAAAATCACTACTGCCAATAGAGATTATTATCTATGCACACTAACCTGCCATTTTTTTTTCTTCATATTCTTATTTTTAGCTTACGGATAAAGTTAACACACTCTGATTTACCTTATAAATTGGTTTCTCACATTCTCCTTAACGCTGAGATCAAGAGGTTTTGTTGCAATGATGCTTGCTTTCGTGTCTGGATTTTCTATTTCTCATAGACTCTGTGGCCTTTGAAAGAAAGCTTGCATGCAGAGACAATGCAGGCGGTGTTTAGATTGTGATGTGAATGAATTTGCGATAAAGAAATTATTGAGATGAATTTACTGATTTAATATATATATGATATATATAAATATATATATATTATACATAAATATAACACATAAATGATATATATAAATATATACATATATATCTATATATTATATACATACATACATACATAACATACACATACACACAAACTACACCCACACCACGACAGATCACACACACACACCCACACACACACACACCACACACACACACAACACACCCACTCACACACACATCACACACACACACACACACTCCATCACGCACACACACACCACATTTTTATACAAGTAATATATAATATAATACACCTCATATTATAAATACTAGATATATCATATATATATATACATATAAATATATTCATACATACTAACATACATATATATATATATATAATATAATATAATATATATATATAAATTTATGATAATATATATTTCATATACGTATATATATAAATATATATATAGTATATATATATATAATAATATAGATAGATATATATATATATATCTATACTATGTAATGTATATACATACATAAAAATAATATAATATATATAATACATATGTATATATATATATATATATATATATATAATACATATATCTATATATATACTATATATATTATATATGACAGACAAATAAACAAACAAACAGACAGACAGACAGAGAGTCAGAGACAGAATCAGAAACAGAGAAAGACAGAGAGAGAGACAGAGAGAGAGAGACGGAGAAAGAAAGACAGAGAGAGAGAAAGAGAGAGAGAGAGAGAGAGAGAGAGAGAGAGAGAGAGAGAGAGAGAGAGAGAGAGAGAGAGAGAGAGAGAGAGAGAGAGAGAGAGAGAGAGAGAGAGAGAGGAAGAAAGAGAGAGAGGAAGAAAGAGAGAGAGATAAAGAGGGAGAGATAAAGAAATAGAAAGAGAGAGAGAGAAAGAGAAATAGAAAAAGAATGAGAAAGAGAACGAGAAACATAGATAGATAGATAGAGACAGACAGACAGACAGACAGACAGACTGACAAACAGACTGACAAACAGACGAACAGACAGACAGACAGACAGAGAGACAGTTAGAGACAGAGAGAGACAGAGAAAGAGAGCCAGAGAAAGAAGGCCAGAGAGAGAGAGAAATATATAGAGAGAGAAATATAGAGAGAGAAATAGAGAGAGAGAGAAATATATATATATATATATATATATATATATATATATATATATATATATATATATATATATATAGAGAGAGAGAGAGAGAGAGAGAGAGAGAGAGAGAGAGAAGATTAAACGTTAGCAAGGCAGACAGACAAAAACAGACAAACTGCGGTAAATACACAGTAACGTTGATCACGGGACCTGCGTCGGGGTCATGTATAAAAAATTCCTTTTCGTTTCCTTCGCAAGTCGCGAAATATTACCATACAACAGCGAGAGTTCGGAGAGGAAGCGGTCATTGAAAGGGTGATGACTAAAGCTCGCGCTCCTCTGCTCTGCCAAAGAAAATCCCTAAGTCATATCAAAATCCGTCAGGAGTCTGCCTCACTCGCTTTCCCTCGACCCGGCGCGTGAATGCTAGGGAAAATACGGTAGTTTAGGGGAAAAAGGACGTTGCGGCGTGGTTTTTGCGGGTTTTCCTATTGAGATGTTTTTAGAAATGAGATTGGTTTTACTATCGTTTTTTTTCACGAATTTTGTGAGGCAAGCAGGTAGGAAGACGAACGGAGAAAGAAAGCTACACAATAGACACACACACACACACAACACACACACACACACACACACACACACACCCACACTCACACATCATCACACCGACACACACACCCGTTCACATTAATCGCCGACAAGGCAAAGTCAGGAAACGTCAGCAATTAGAGACCAATTAGACAGCGGGTGAAAGGAGGGAGACAGCGCGTTTTGGTCCCTCTTGCAATATTTTAGTCAGATCCTGGCGTGGCTCTCTCTTTTCCCTCGTGGCTCCTCCCCTTCGACCCTAACCCTTTCCCCTCGTGCTCCTCCCCTCATCCCCGCCCCGTTTCCCCTCCCTCTCTCCCCACCCCCCCTCCCTTGCCCCTCTGTCAGTCTGTCATAACTCGAGAACGTCAGACATTAACCTCACGCCCGGTATATTAGCGCTTCCTATGTGGTACTGAGATGGTCTTGAATCTCTCGTCACAATTGCTTGTTTCAAGGGTTTTGTGCGACTATGCATGCATGTGATTATTTGACGTCACACACACACACACACACACACCACCCACACACACACACACACACACACACACACACACACACACACACACACACACACACACACACACACACACACACACACACATACACACGCAATCACACACTCGAAGATTCACATGGAGGAAGAGGAGGAGGAGGAGGAGGAAGAGGAGGGTGGGGAGGAGTAAGATGGGGAGGAAGGAGGAAGAAGAAGGAGGAGGGAGGAGGAGGAAGAGGAAGAGGAAGAGGAAGAGAAAGAGAAAGAGAAAGAGAAAGATAAAGAGGAAGGGGAGGAGGAGTAAGAGGAAGAGGAAGAGGAAGAGGAAGAGAAAGAGAAAGAGGAAGGGGAGGAGGAGTAAGAGGAAGAGGAGGAATAAGAGGAAGAGGAAGAGGAAGAGGAAGAGAAAGAGAAGGAGGAGGAGGAGGCGGAGGATGGGAGAGGGGTGGGGATGGGAGGAGAAGCTGGGGAGGAGTGGAGGAGGCAGAATATATAATATAAGGAAGAGAATAAGAAGATGAGGAAGAGAAGATGAAGAGATGAAGTAAAGAAGAAGATGAAGTAAGATGAAGATGATGAAGAATATGAAGAGGACGAGGAGGTGAGAAAGATAAAGACGAAATAAGAAGAAGATCATCAGACAAAAAAAAACAAAGAGGAAGTGGAATAAAAAAGTGGATAGAAGAGAACAATACAACCGTTAATATATGTATTTAAGAAGTCTTGACGTTCCTAAGGCAGAGCTAATAACTGAAGTCGTAAAAAAGCCGTATCATTTCGGGCGAGGCTGGATCACACGGCACAACGGTTGCTCAGAGTGTGTTGCGAAGCTAAATGGTCGTTAAAACGTGGTGTCCATTAAACCGACTGAAGAATTATGATTATGAAGTCGTATCCATTTATGTGCTGAAATAATATGGAAAGAGAGGGGAGAGGGAGAGTGAGAGGAGAGGGAGAGGAGAGGGAAGGGAGAGGAGAGGGGAGAGGAGGGGGAAAGAGAGAGGGAGAAGGGAGAGGGAAGGAGAGAGAGGGAGAGGGAGGGGGGGAGGGAGTAGGGAGTGGGAGAGGGAGAGGGAGTGGGAGATGGGTGATGTTGAAGTTAAGTGAAGAGAAGGAGATGGAGATAGGATAAGGGGTAGTGAAGGGTAGGGAAGGAATGGAAAGGAAAAGGAGAAGGAAAGGAGAAGGAGAAGGAGAAGGAGAAGGAAAGGAGAAGGAGAAGCAAAGGTAGGAGAGGTGAACAGAAGGGGTATGAGTAGGAGAAGGAGAAGGAGAAGGGAAAAGGAAAAGGAAAAGGGGAAGGGGAAGGGGAAGGGGAAGGGGAAGAGGAAGAGGAAGAGGAAGAGAAAGAGAAAGAGAAAGAGAAAGAGAAAGAGAAAGAGAAAGAGGAAACGAGAAAGAGAGCGAGGAAAAGAGAAAGAGAACGAGGAAGAGAGAAAGAGAGAGAGAGAAAGAGAGATTGAGATAGTAGATTGCAAGACAATGCAGCGTCTGTCGCCCTCGCGAATTCCGTCCTGTCGAATAGCCTTAAGATTAGTCGTCTCGAAACGCCAACGAAAAGAATCACAGCAGTACCAGCAGAAGACACTCTTAGTAAACATAATGGATCACGAGTTTTATCGAAGAGGTTTATTGTTGGAGGTGCAAAGGTAATTTCCTGCCTGGTGGGATTAACGTTTTAGGCAACAGGCGAAGATGCTCGGCTCAGCGGGGTTCATTAACAGCGGTAATAGTGGCTTTTTTTTCCCCCAAATTCAGGAATTTTTTGTTTGTTTCCCATGTTGGCGGTAATAAGGAAGCAAGATAAATGAGTTTTTGAACAGACGATTTAGCTTTGGGTCGGTGG
>NW_028234557.1:0-7165 GCF_977035675.1 Penaeus japonicus | reverse complement strand
CTGATAATGATGATTATGATAAGATGATATAATGATAATAATCGCTGATTATGAGGATAATGATAAGTTGACTACAATTACAACTACTAATGATTAATGACTTCAGTAATAATTACTTTATGCCATTGATCCTTAACCTTTAATCGTAATTATAATAAGGATAATTATGATGATGAATATTATTACAAAAAAATTAAACACATAAAATAAATAATGCTTGGGGATAATTAAAATACACGTAAAACTAATGATAGTAAATAATACATATTGATAGCACTCGTAATGCATAGTACTAATAACAACACTTACTAATGATAGCAACATAACGGATCATAATAAACATACCGACATGAACAGCCGAGGAAGATAGCAGAGGAAGCATCAGCAAAGAGGATAATAATGCTATAATGACAAAGAATCCGAACTACTTCATACAATTCCCCCTCCCCCCCCTAAAAAAAAAAAAAACAAAATAAAAAAAAAGTCCACGCCACTTTGCCATTTCTCTTTATATCTCTTTATTTTTCTCTTTTGTGTCTTTGTTTCATTTCTGGTTTTCTTTTCCGGGTTGCAACAAAATTGTTTCTCACTGGAATACAAGCTCTTATGAATGTTGCTTATTGCAGTATTTGAGAGCTGTGTTTATATACTTATCATTGTAGCCCATTTCTAGTTTATCGTTAGATTATCTTTGTTATCATTCTTGTTGTTATCTTTTATTTGGAATTTTATTATCATCCTTATCCTTATTTCTTATTCTTTATATTATTATAATTTATCATTTTATGATTTACTATTCAACTATCTTTATTATGGTTCTCATTATTTTCTCATTATTCCTTGTTATGTATTACGATTTCATTACCTTAGTATGGTTATCATTATAATTATTCATTATCATCATTACGAACATTTATTATAACTGTTATCATATTATTATCATTATTATTGTACTTCTTTTGTATCACTATCATCCTTTCCTTCATTAAAACTTGTCAGTATTATAATCATCATTTTATTTTTGTGTATCATTTCTTCATTACATCGTCATTACTTCTAACAATTACTACCGTTATTTTTTATCCATCATTTTTATCTTCCACTTACGTTGCTGATTTCTTTGTATTATGAGTATTGCTGTTATTGTCATTCTCAAATCACATCTTATCCCATCCATTATAATTACGTCTCATTATCATCCCTTCGTTATTGTCTAGTCCGTTATTCGTCTGTAGGAATTCCGGGGTCATAATACAAGAGCACATTAACTATATATTTTTTGAGCATCTAACAAAGAACAAAAAATGAGAACCATTCTAAAAATGTGAGAAAACACTATGTATTTAGTCTCTCTCTCTCTCTCTCTCTCTCTCTCTACCTCCCTCTCCCACTTTCTCTCTCTCTCTCTTTCTCTCGCTCTATCTCTAATCTATCTATCTCGTTCTTTCGTCTCTCTCTCTCTCTCGCTCTCTTTCCACACACACACACAACACACACACACACACCACACACACACACACCACCACACACCCCCTGCGCGCGTGCATATGTATATATATATATATTTTCAAATAAATCTATATCATTATTTTATAAATATATATATAAATTATATAGGCGTGGGGTGTGTGTGTGTGTGGGTGTGGGTGTGTTGACGTGTGCGTGTTGCGTGTGTGTAGGTGTTCCTGTGTGTATGTGTGTGTGTGTGTGTATGCGTGTGTCTGTGTGTCTGTGTGCGTGTATAACTAAAAATTTAAGGACTGTACAAAAAAATAAACTGAATCCGGTAACATACGTCTTAGCAAAAGCAGTCACGGGTGGGTTTGAAGTTTTTTTTTTTACACACCTTTCCTTTAACTGTTCACAGAAGTTTTAATGAGTTATTCGTTTCGCTTATGTCCAACAAGCTTTTTCGAGTTCACCTGCCTTTCCCAGAGCTTTCAACTTAATTTGCTCACCAGGAAATTTCAGTAAAGCAGGGTAATTTTCTTTAAAACATAACCGCTAAGAAAGAGCACAATCTAACCGATCTTTCTAACAAACTGGGGTAAAGAAACGTGATATCAACAACCTCATTGGTCATAGCAATCGTAAATATACAATAAAAACAGCAACGAAAATCCTATAGTTCATGCAAACAACCAAAAATTCATATTTCCAGTTTAATCCCAACCCCTAAATCAAAATCCTACAATCACAACACAACCAACAAACATTTCTATTATATATATTATATATCTCTATATATAATGTATATTTAAATATCTATCTATACCAGATGCACGGCCTATCTAACACAGCCACTAAGAAAATAAAAAGCAAAAAACCAAAAAAAAACAAAAAACAGGCGATGAGATACAGATAGGACGGAAAAAACAAAACACTTCAGAACAAGCAAAGACCGTGAAACACAGCCAACTAAGAAAGACAAAATACCCAGGAACTGAGATAGAAAGAGAGGGAGACAGCAAAAAAACAAAACAAAACATAATCAGAACAAGCAAGAGTCGGAGGGAGGGAAGACCACACAGTATGGGCCGGACCGGTGTGTGTGTGTCCCACGATGGCTGAAGGACGGGTGACTGTGGACACTCGCCAGCGATGGTCCGCCGCCTTACCATGCCATGCGCAGTGTCTTGTTCCCCCAGCCTAGGATAGTGAGGTTTCTGGTTACACTAAGTTTGTTTCCCGGGACGAAGGTCGTTGGGTGATTGGGAATTTTCGTTTTTTCTTTTCTTTTTTCTTTTTTTAGTGTTTATGTTTTTTTTTTTTTTTTTGAATGGCGTTGATGGGTAATTTCATGTGTATTTGTGGTCGTGGGGGATGTGTTGTTATTTAGATATTTTCTTTCATTGGCTGCATTGGGGTGGTTTCCCGCGCTTGGTGAGAGCTTAGTACAGGAGAAGAATTATAAAAGAGATTTAAGAGTGGTTTAAGAAGCATACCGTGTTGGACTGTATTAAAGAGAGCAAGTATGTTACAAGTTAAGGTTAAAAACGATGTTTATTTTATGGTATATAAACATGACATGGAATATTACAGATTTCAACAACGGTAGGCTAATGGAGTACATGATATACCTACACAAGAAATATGCTACATATGTAGATACATTACGTAAGTATGTATATGTATATATAGATATATATTATTATATATATCTATATATAATACATATATTCTGTGTGTTTGTGTTTGTGTTGTGTGTTATATATATATATATATATATATATATATATAATATATATATTATATATATATATATATATATATATATATATATAGGTATAGGGATAAAGATAAATAGAGATAGGACATACATATATAATGTTCATATATATATATATGTATATATATTATATTATATAACTATTATATATATCCTCTATATGTATGTATGTATATGCATCTGTATATATAATATATAGATATATAGTATATATATATATCTATGTGTGTGTTTGTGTCGTGTGTGTGTGTGTGGTGGGTGTGTGTATGTATGCTGTTATATTATATATATAATATATATATAATATATATATATATAATAATGATGTAGGTATTTATGATGTATGTGTTTTATGTTTTTCTAATTATAGTATATATATATAAGATATATAAATATATATATAATATATATATATAATATATATGCACACAACACATACACACAAACACACACTCACACAGATATATCTATATATAACTATACATAGATATATAAATATATATATATATATATATATATATATATATATATGATATAGATACTTACATACATACACACACACACAAATAATATATTCCTGTACGTACATGACAATCTATCATCAGTTCCGCAGGAGACCAATCTGAGTAACCGCTTCCTCCCTGATTTCGGCAACACAATACATCACAAACTCCCTAGAGATTCAATGTATTTCCTTCTCTCTTTATTAGATAATTCAAAATCGTTAATATATTGACATATCACATCGCTTAAGTTACGTACACCAAAACATGTATTAATAAATTACATAACGGATGGTACCTACATAAAGCAAGTTTGCAACGCACTGATACGCTTAGAATAAATGGCATAAATAAGCAATATAGATTAATTGAGAAATAACACAAATGACAATAATAATGACATTAAAACTGCTTTCCATAAAACCAGTCCTTCATGTACGACCCTCATGCTTATGTATGCTTGGGAGGCTGGGTACTGGGTGATATATTCATCACAATCCACTGCGTGGGTCAGGGTTGCCGCTCTCTCTCTTCTTCTCTTTTCTCTCTATCTTTCTTTTCTCCTCCTCCTCTCTATCTCTCTTCTTCCTCTCTCTCTTTCTCTATCATCAATCTATCTAGCTCTCGTTCTCGCTCTCGCTCTCTCTCTGCTCTTTCCTCTTTTCTTTATTCTCTTTTCTTTATCTCTCTATCACTCTTTCTTATCTCGCTCTCTCTCTCTTTGCTTCTCCTCTCTCTCTCTCCTCGTCTCTCATCTCTCTCTCTCGCTCTCTCTCTCTACTACGCTCTCTCCTCTCTCTCTCGCTCTCTTACAGTAGTCTTCCTCTACCTCTCTCTTTCTCTATCACTCTCTCCCTCTCTTCGTTTAGGCTTCTCTTCTCTCTCTCTCTCCTCTCTCACTCTCTCCTCTTCGATCTCTCTCTCTTACGGTCATTCCCCCCCCCCCCCCCCCCTTCTCGCTTGTCCTCGCTCTCCCTCTCCCCTCTCCTCCCGTCTCCTCTCTCTCCGCTCTCTCTGTCGCTCTCTCTCTCCTCTCTTCTCTCTCTCGCCTCTTCGCAGTCATCTCTCTTCTCTCATCTCTCTCGCTCTCTCTCTCCTCGCTCCTCTCGCTGCTCTCTCTCTCTCGTCTCTCTCACTCTCGCGCTCCTCTCACCTGTGTGTTTTTATGTGTGTGTGTTACCAACCGCTGGCACCCGCCCTGTAAACATTAGGTGTGTGGGGTGTTGTGTTTTATGAGGGCGAGCATGTGTGCGTGTGAGTGGAGTGAGTGTGTATTCTGGGAGGAGTGCGTGTGCGTGTGGGTGTGTGTCTGTGCGTGCGTGCGTGTGTGAGTGTGTGCGTGTGAGTTAGTGAGTGGAGGGTGTGTGTGGTGTGTGTGTGTGTGTGGGTGCGTACGTGGTTGTGTGTGTGTGTGTGAGAGGTGTTGTGGTGTGGTGTATGTGTGTGTGTATAGTTATATATTTACAGCTAATGCTATATGTCTTCACATCTAAATAAAAGATACTTATATACATGCGCTGGCTGCCGGAAAGCAAGACAATTCTTATTCTAACTTTACGCCGTAAATCCCATTAACTTTAAGGCAATCTGATTAGTTTTAATTTCTTTACGCGACAACATATTTTACTGTTTTAGTATCCTATTCTTGTCTACTCTGTGTTCTTCTTCACATAAAACATCCACCGAATATTCGCATGTTTGTGTTAATATGTGTTCGCGTGATAATCACATGTATTATACAATAAACATTCAGATTTGGAGAAATAAAATCCCGTTTAACATATATTTGGACGACCATTTTTCTGTTCTTCCTCTATCTTTAAAGGTAAATAACACAATTACAAAACAGGACCTTCGCTTATTCTATATTCTAAGAATGTGGTAACATTTAAAGAATACACAATGTTTACGATTCCGGTTTAATATGACTAGGTTATTGTAATGATAGGAAGGTATGTGAACCAACGATAGAAAGAAAGGGAAATAAAGGGGAAGGAATTAATTGGAATATTCAGTATACGAAAGAAGGCAAGAGACATTGTCTTTGCCGAGAGGATATAACAAAATAACAATAAGCATGGGGACTTTAAAAAATAAAAAAAAAAAAACAAAAATAAAATATCTTCTCTGTTCTCTTGTCTCTTTCTTCTTCTTCGTACACTATATTCAAACATGAATCTTCCACAAGAGTGGAAAATATGAAGAAGAAAACTTGGTAAGAACAATAAAAAAAACAACAAAAAAAACAACAAACATAGAGATGGCATCCCGATTAGGTGAAGAGAAAGTATGTATATGGAAAATTCAGGTGGGGGAAGACTCGTAAGACTTACAAAACCCTTCGTTTCTGGTAAGAAGATGGAGAATTGAGAGGAGATGCAGCCTGCAATTGCCGTGGGGATATGTTAGTAAGAGGGAGAGGTAGAGTAGTTAAAGGCTGACACGAAGTGAATTGCAAGATTTTCATAACATCTCTTTAGCTAAATATGGTTATGAGTACCTCGAGATACGGCACTGTGTTTTACCACTTGGAGTTCTTATAGGTATTTTCTGTCTCTCTTCTCTCTCCTCTCTCTCTCTATCTATATATATAAATATTATATTATAGATTTATATATATATTTATATATATATTATATATTTTATATGTATGTATATTACTATATTATTATAATATATATATATATATATTAGATTATGTGTGTGTGTGTGTGTGTGTGTGTGTGGGTGTGTGTGTGTGTGCGTGATTGTGTTCTAATATTATATATATATTGATATATATATATATATTATATATATTTTATTTATAGATATGTATTTATTTGTTATTCCTTTTATACATTTATTTTTATATTTATATTTTATATATTTATTATATATTTTATTTGTTATTATATATATGTCATGTATTTATCTGTAGATTATACATATATATATATATTTATATATATACATATATATATAAACATATATATTTATTATGTATTTATTTATTTATTTATTTTTATATGTATATATATATATACATTTATAATATCTAGATATATATATATATATAATATATATAATATATAAGTATATAGTTCATAGATTTATATATACTTTTTTGTGTGTTTTGTATGTTTTATATATGCATGTCAGAGTAATCATTTCGAATTTACTCGTAGTCTATATAAAGATTGATGAATAGATAGATATTTAGAAGTAAATAGGACTAGATGTGTAGAAATGGGTATGGGCAGTATATCATATATAATAAATAGGTAACCTATATTACATACATATATGAGTAAAAATTAATGAATAAAAAGTGCTATTATATATATTTATATATTTAATATATGTGTGTGTGTGTGTGTGTGATGTGTGTGTGTGTGAGTGTATGTGTGTTGTTGTGTGTGTGTGTGTGTGTGTATGTGTGTGTTTGTGAGTC
>NW_028234556.1:5000-18411 GCF_977035675.1 Penaeus japonicus | reverse complement strand
GACATATCTGAAGTCATGCAGATTTTGTTACAAACACAGACACACACGCACACATACACACACACACACACACATACACACACACACACACATACATATATACATATATATATATACATATGTGTATATATATTGATTATATATTTATATATATAGTATTATATTATGTATATTATATATTATATATTATTTAATATTATTATATATATATATATAGTTATGATTTATAATATGTATATACGATATATATATATATATATATATATAATATTATATATGATTGATAATAAGTATTTATACATATTATATATATATATATATATATTTATATATATATATTATATCTATAGTATTAAGAATATATATATATTATATTATATATATAAATATTAACATGATACTGTGTATATTATATATATATATATATATATATATATTATTATATATATTATACTATATATTTTTATATATTGTTGTATATATATTAGCATAAATATATATATATATATATATATATATATATATAATATATTAAGGTTAAATAAGAAAACAAAAAAAACACACTCACTCACATGATAAATGTATCAAAACTGTAAAAACTACCATGCCAGGAGTCCATGATGCCCCAACCACCCCGGTTCAGGGTGAAGATAATTTTTAATCATGGAACCTGAAGTTGGCTTACTTTCCCTTTGTTTGTCTGGTAGTGAATAGTGAAAGAAACCATAAACATAAGTTCAAATTTTGTTTTGAAAAACTTTTCCTTAGATGTTGCTTCAATTTTTTGTGTATGGATTTCATCTTTTGCAGAATACATTTTCTTTTATAGCGTAATATGTGATTTTTTGTGACTTTTGTGTATATTTTAAAGTGTATGTCATTATACGTAATATGTGACTCTGAGTTTCCCTAAATTGTATTTCGGATTAAAACACCATATAGAGAGAATTTGTTTGTTTCAATAGTGAAAATGTGTGTGTGTGTGGTGTTTGATAATGCTGTTTGTATATATTAGTAGTAGTTTGTTATATGATTATATATATGGATATACAAAACATACATGCATTAATATCATCTTATATTCAAATATATATTATATATATATAATGTTATATATAGTTATATATATATATTGGTATTTGATATACATAATTTATAATATACATATATGTATGATCATAGATTTGAAGATATGTTATAGATATTTATATATATATATATTTTATTTATATATATAGTTTGTATATAGTTTGTTACATATATATAAATTTGATATTCATTTATACTTATTTTGATGTACATTATAGGTATATCATATTTATATTATATTATATAGATAGCATTTATGTGTGGGTATATATTTAGATTTTATTTTATATATATATATATATATATATTCTATTTATGAATATATTATTTATATTTATACAGTTTTTGAGATATATATCATATTATATAATACATTATATATGTATATTTAAATATTATAAATATATAATATATAGTTCTATCTATATGTATATATATTTATATATAGATATATTATATATATATATAGATTTATATTTAGCTTTATAGTGTTTTCATATTTATACATAATTTTTTATATATACATTATATTATATAATATATTTATTATATATATATATTTTATATATATATATATATATATATATATATATATATATCTGTGTGTAGTGTGTGTGTGTTGTGTATATTATATATTATTTATATATATATTATTTTTATATATATAATTTACATATATATTATATATTTGATTATATATATATATATATTATTGTTAATATATATGATACATATATTATATAATATACAGATATTTATATATATACATATATATATATGTATTTATAAATATATAAATATAATATTTTATTTATTGATATATATATGTTATTATATTTTTATTTATATATATATCTATATTATAATATAATATATATTTATCTATTTGTATATATATATATATTATATATATTTATTTATACATATTTATATGTCGATATATTAAAATATGGATATATATATAAATTATGATTAATATATATATTATATTTAATATGTATCAATATATATATAGATTTATATATATATATTGATAATATATATATCACACAGTTTAATTTATAGGTAATTTATACATATATATACATATATACATATAATATTGTATATATATCGTACAAATTATGTTTTTTGATCTTATATATAATTTATATAATGTATATATATATATGTATAAACTACACCATGTATATATTTTATAAATAAATGTATTATATTTATATTATATTTAATTATATTAATTTATATAAAAAGATCAATTTATTTATATTATTTAAAGATTATTGATATATATATTATATATATGATATGATATTATATATGTATTTGTATATATATATATTTATATTATATATAAATATATACATATTATAACATATATATAGATATATACATATATATATTGTGTATATATGATATATATATATCTATATATATAGTATATTATATCTACATACATATATTTATAGATATATATATATATATATATATAGTATATAATATATATGTATATGTATATATATAAATATATATAGATATATATATTGTAATATACATGTTGTATATTTATATTTATATATATATATATATATATATATATATATAATATATCTTTATATATATTAAATGATACATAGATGTGTGTTTGTGTGTGTGGGTGTGTGTGTATTTGTGTGTGCGTGTGTGATGTGGGCGTGATGTGTAGTGTGCGCGCGCGCGTGTGTGTGTGTGTGGTGTGTGTTTGTAAGATGACGTCTATAATTTATTCCCACTATATTTCCAGGCCTCCGTATTATAAACCCCCGAACCAAAGGCACATAGTGCACGTAAGAATCCATTAGAAGTTAAGGGGAGGAAAAATCCACTTACCACCAAATATCGTGATCATAACCTTTAGCCATCTTAGGCACTGAACACTCTCTAGTCTTTAAGCATTACACGACAACCAACCCTCCTCCTCACTCTATCTAATCGACCACACCCCCCCCCTATACCACTCTCTCTCTCTCTCTCTGCTCTCTCTCTCTCTCTCTCTCTCTCCTTGCCTGCTCTGTCTTCCTTCCTTCTCTTTTATAATCTCTCTCAATTGTTCCCGATCCTTTTTTTTCTCTCCTATCTTCCATCCTCTCTCTCATCTTCCTCTCTCTCTTCCTTCTCTCCTTCTCTCCTCTCTCTTCTCTCTCCTCTTCTATCTCTCTCTCTCCTCCGCACTCTCTCCTCTTTTCTCTCTCTCTCTTTCCCTCTCTCTCGTCTTTTCTCTCTCTCTCCTCTTCTCTCTCTCTCTCCTCTTCCTTTCTCTTTTTCTCTCTTGATGACTCCTTTGCCCCCCCTCTCTTCTCTTTCTTTCTCTCTCTCTTATCACTCTCTCTCTTTTCCTCTCTCTCTTCTCTCTTTCTCTCTCAATGTATCTTCTCTACTTCTCTTTTCCTTCTCTCTCTCTCTCTTCTCTCTCTCTCTTTCCTCTTTTTCTCTCTTGATCCTCCTTGCCCCCCCCCCCTTGCTCTCTCTTTCTCTCTCGTTCTCTCTCCCCCACCTCTTTCTATTTCCCTCCCTTTCTCTCTAGAAAGAAAAAAAAACTGCCAGTATAATACAATTTCTAGCATGATATGGTAACTGGGATGATAAGGACGATCTTATTTCAACAAAGGCGATATAAGAGTGATTTTATGTTAGTCGGATACTAGTGATTATAGTACGCATAATGAAAAATATGTGTTTATGTATTTTTGTGTATGATAATTATTGGTACTGGCATTGTTTTTTGTTATTGGTCATTTTCATAGTATCATCCCCATCTCCATGCATTATTTGTTTCTTTGATATTTTTTCATATTATTACTATTTTTTCATTATCATCATTATAATAATGATTATTATCATAATTATTACTATCATCATGATCATTATTATTATTATTATTATGATTCATTATCATTAATCTTCATTTTTTTGTTACTCTTTTTGTAGTCCATCATTTATCATCATTCTTATCATTATTACCAATCAATTACTATTATAAATCATCTCATCATCATCATATCATTATTCTCATCTATTACCTTTGTCATCATCAACATTTCCTTACTCGAAAAACCACTACAATTGAGGTTAAATATTCCACGTTTTATCATCTTAATACTTCCTTTCGTGACTACTTTGCATGAAATTATTCATGTAATTTACTGACTGTGAACTCAATTACGAATTCAGCTATCATGCATGCGATGATGGCGTATGTAGAGATAATGGCAGTGTACAGTGATGTTAATGGCATATGATAATAGTGTTATTAATGAATAATTAATGCTGTTTAAATTTAGGATCATTCGAGAATGGAGGTTGGAGCGGAAAAGAGGAAATGGATAGATATATAGATAGATAGAGAGAAAGATATAGTTGTATAATTTATTGTTATATGATATATATTATATATAATTATTATATATATATATTATTTATATATATATATATATATATATATATTATCTAATATATATATATTATTAATAAAACCACTAATTGAAACAACTGCGACGTTTTAGAAAGAAACTTCCTCATCAGGCGGTTAGCTTTTATCAATTTTATTATGTGGCACGTACTGTTTGTTTGATATGTTTTTTTGTTGATTCATAAATAATATGTATGAATATATATTTCTATATATAATGTATATATATATATATATATATATATATTATATATTCTAGTGTATTATTTATATATAATCTTATATATATTATTAATATAGACTATATATAGTTATATACATATGTATTATATATATATGATATATATATATATATATATATATAATTATATGAACATTTGTATATATATATATTATATTATAATATATATATATATATGATATATATATATATTACATATGTATTAACTATATATATATATATTATATATTTAGATATATATATATATAATATTATATTGATATATGGAATATGACTAGTATATCCACATACTATATATATTATATATATATATATATATATAATTTATTAAATATATATATATATATATATATATATTTATATATTTATATATATTTTATATATATATATTTTTATATATATATAATGTTATATATACATTTCATATATATATAACATATATATATATCTATATATATATTATATATATATATATATTATATCTATATATAGAGAAGAGAGAGAGAGAGGAGAGAGAGTAGAGAGATGAGAGGTGAGAAGAGATGGTAGAGAGGGGGGGTGGAGGGGTGTGATGGAATGGGTTGGAGAGGTGATGGAAGATGACTTGTGGAAGGAGAGTGCGTTGGAGGAGAAGAGGAAGGATGAAGAGAAAAAAAGAAAAAAAGTATAAAAAGAAATGCAAAGGGAGAAAGACCAACTCCTCGAAGATAAAAAATAGAAAGAAGAAAAAGAACATGAAGTATAAAGAGGAAAAACAATGAACGGAAAGAGAGAAAACTGAATAAAGATAGAAGGAAAAGAAAAAGAAAAGAAAAAAATGTCTGTAGAGAGACGAGAGAGGTGGAGGAAGGAGAGCGGTAGACGGAAGAGAGGAGAGAAGAGAGAAGAGATATCGCGAGATGAGAGAGAGAGAAAGAGCGTAAGAGGAAGATGAAGGAGAGAGAGAGAGAGAGGAGAAAAGAGACAGAGACAGAGACAGAAGAGAGAGATGGGAAGAGAGAGAGAGGAGGTCAGAGACAGAGAGTTATGATAAAAGAAAGGAAACAGAAAGAGAGAGAGGAGAAAAAAAAAAAGAAGAATAACCACGATAGAAAGACAGAGAATGATTTATCAACATCTAATCATTAAAATCCGTTTCAGCTTTCTGCTTGCCTGACATTTGCTTTGTTCGTCCGGTACGCTTCGGGCTTTTTCAGAAGGGAGGTGTGTTGGGGAAAAGCTGGGGGAAGGGACAGGGGGAAAGGGGAAGAAGAAGGGGAGTGAAATAAGGGAAGGGAAAGAGAAAAAGGAAAGAAAAGGAGAGAGGGACAAACGATAGCAGGATAAGTTAGGGAAGGGGATGGAGCGTTTATGGTCGAGAGGGTAGTGGATAGGGGAAAAGGAAAAGAGAAAAGAAAAGGTGAGGATGAAGGGTGTGTGATATTAATGGGTTGAAGGGGAAAGAGAATAAGGAAAAGGAGTGAGGAAGACAAGGAGCAGGAGAAGTATGGATTTGACGGTGGTAGTGGGAAGGGGAATGAGCGATGGACGAGGTGGTAGGGAGTGGATAGTGGGAAAGGAAAGAGAAAAGAAATAAGGTGAAAGGAGGATGGGGAGTGGATAGGGGTAAAGGAGTTGAGAGGGGAGAGAGGAAAAGGGGAAACGGTGTTAGGAAAGGAGGTGGATAAGGGAGCAGGGCAAGTTAGGATGAGCGTTAGAGGGCCAGGGGATGTGAGGGGGGGGGGGGGTGGGCTGAGGAAGGCAAGATGAGGGGAAAGCACAAGGAATAGAAGAGATAGGACCATCGATAGAAGAAGGGGGAAAGGGTACAGGGTGAAAGGTAAAGGGAGAGATGAGTGGTGTAAAGAGGGAAATGGAAAGGGTGTATTAGGAGGAGTTCAGGGTGAGGCGAAGCGGGGTTAAAGGGTTATAGGAGAAGGGCGAATAGGAAGGGAGAAGAGGTTAGAGTGAGGGTAAAGTGTAGGCAAGCACGGAGAAGAGGAAGAGGGGACGGAAAGGAAAAAGAAGAAAAGAGAAGGTTGAGAGGGAAGGGAAAGGGAGAAGGAATATAAAACAAAAGGTTGTTACGAAAGAGTGTATGAAAAGGCAAAGGGAAACACAGTGAATGTATGCAACATGAACCCCGAAAATAATTGGAATGATATGGATGCCATTTAGGGGATTAGTGGTAAATGTGGAATGGAGGGAGAAGAAGGGGAAGGAGAGAAGGGGAAAAGGAGAAAAGGAGAGGGAGGGGAAGGGGAGAAGGGGAAAAGAGAAAAGGAGAGGAAGGGGAGGGGGGAAGGGGAAAAGAGAAAAAAAGAAAAAAGGAGAGGGAGGGGAAGGGGAAAAGAAAAAAGGGAGAGGGAGGGGAAGGGAGAAGGGGAAAATAATAAAGGAGAGGGAGGGAAAGGGGAGAAGTGGAAAAGAAAAAAGGAGAGGGAGGGGAAGGGGAGAAGGGAAAAAATAAAAACGAGAGGGGAATGAAAAATGCAAGAGTAAAGGGAAGGGAAGAGCAGGAGGAGGGAAGTATTATACCATGCCAATCAACAATCAATCAAATGAGATTTAAAGAATTTGAGATATTTATATTCTTCCGAGCATCGGTAATTATATTTGTTCCTTTAATTTTGTCGACTTACAGACTCTCGTTCCCTTTTACGACCACAAAACTCCACGAGAAATCATGATATAACTTGATCAAAATAACTAATTAGAGGCAACAAATGATTGCATTATTCTACACGAAACTCTCCGCTTCAAATTATATGTAAGAATGCATAAATTTTCCCCGAATCAGCCTCTTTTGAAAATATGCATCATGAATTAAGTTATCCGGGCGCATTATTTCTATTGTGGTGCCTTATTTGCCCCCCCCCCCCAGGGTTGCAGGGACCAGGCAGAGAGCGTTGACTCCGACCTTGCAACGCTTGCCCAGGGGACAGGCCACGTGCCGCAGATAATGGAGATGGCACACACACACACACATGCACATACACGTAAGAACACATGCATACACATACACATAAGCACACACGCGCGCACATGCACACACACACACACACACACACACACACACACATCTATCTATATCCATGTGTGTGTGTGTGTGTGTGTGCATCTATATCTATATATATTACATAGAAAAGAATGTAACGAATGTTCATATTATCACTTTTTTTCTAACATATCATATGATTACCATCATACCAACACCAAGATCATAATCATCATAATCACCTTCACCACCATCATAATCATCACCTCCATCATCACCACCACTGCCTATTATTATCATCATAACCTTCATCACCATCATCACCACAACAACCAAAACCGTCATCTCTAGATAAATAGAGAGAGATGTATGTATATGTATATGTATATGTATATGAGTGAGGGGGGAGGGGGGGGTAGGATGCACACATACACATACAAAAAGCACATCCATATTATCCCATCCCCAATACAATCAATCAAATCTACCCCTGATTCCCCTATAATATCACTATTACCATCAAACAATATCCAGTAATATACATTAATATGTTTAGATATATAAACACATTAAGAAACAAGGAAAGACGTTTTCAGGCGCCCCTCTTGAGAGTGGAAGCAGCAACAGCATCTTTCGTCCAGGATTTGACAACGAAACTTCACTGTCGACTAATGGAATTTTGATGTTGAAGGTCACTGTTGATTTTCTTCCGTCATTATATCTCAATTTTTTTTTTTCACAACGTCCACTTCATTCATTATTATTCATTTGCGTTTCTCTCTTCTCTTCTCTCTCTCCCGTTCTCTTTTTTTTTTTTTTTTTTTTTTTTTTTTTTTTGCTTATTCTCTATCTTCTCTGGTGGAGCACTTTTCTTCCCTCCTTCCTCCTTACCATTCTCTCTCTCTGTCTCGGTCTCTCTCATTCTCTCTCTCTCTCTCTCTCTCTTTCTCTCTCTCTCTTTATTTATTTATTTATTTATTTATTTACTGATTCTCTATCTTCTCTGGTGGAGCACTTTTCTTCCCATCCTCCTCCTTACCATTCTCTCTCTCTCTCTTGTTTGCTCTTTTTCAATCGATCCTTTCCTCACTCTGTCTCTCTCTCTCTCTCTCTCTCTCTCTCTCTCCTCTCGCTACCTCTATCCAATCTTCCATCCTTCCTCACCTTATCGTTTCTCTCTCCTTCCCCTTCGTGTTTTTTTTTTTCTCTCTCTCACCATCGTGACTTGGAAGTCTTCTCTACAGATATACAGAATTTATTAGACACGGCAACGAGGGAGGGAAGGAAGGAAGAGGGAGGGAGAGAGGGAGAGAGGGAGGGAAATAGGGAGGGAGGGAGAGAGGGAGGGAAATAGGGAGGGAGGGAGAGAGGGTTGGGAGGGAGGGAGGGAGGGAGGGAGGAGGGAGGGAGGGAGGGGGAGGGGGAGGGAGGGAGGAGAGAGGGCTAGGGAGGGTCAATGAGGTGGACGGGAGGCGAGTGGAGGGTGGGAGGGAGGGAGGGGACGCTGCAGAGGAGGGGGGGGGGTCGGTGGGGGTGGTGATGATGGAAGGGGGGAGAAGGGGGGTGGGAAGGGGGGAGGATGCAGGTGGAGTGCGGGAGTTAGGGTTGCTTGGGGGGTGGGGCGTGTAGGGTGGGGGTTTGAGGAGGAGTGGTGGTGTGGTCGGTGTTTGTCGTGGGAGGATAGGTGGGTAGATGGGGGGGGTAGGCTGGGGAGGGTTCGTGGAGTTAGGGGGGTGGGCTCGAGAGAGGGAGGGTAAGGGCTGTGTTTGTGCTGATGGGGGAGAGTTAGGGGGCGCAGGGGGGGGGAGGGTTGCAAGCATAAAATACTGTAATAAAGGGAGAGGACAATAGAGATGGAGAGGGAGGTGGGGGAGAAGAGAAGGTTCGGGGAGGGAGTGAGAGAGAGATGGAGGGAAAAGTGAGTGAGGAGAGATGGAGGAAGGGCTGAGGGAGGGACACGCGAGGGAGGGAGGAGGCGAGGAAGAGAGGGACGGAGAGAGGGGCGGAGGGGGAGAGGGGTTGGGGAGGGAGGGAGGGAGGGAGGAGAGGAGGGAGGGAGGGCACCGGAGAGAGGAGGAATGACGGCGTGAGGATGGAGGCGTAAGAGGAATGTGGAGGAAGTGAGGGAGGGAGGGCTTGGGAGAGGGGGATGGGCTGAGAGTGCGAGGGAGGAGAGGAGAGGAAGGCTAAAAGGAAGGTGGGAGGGTACCCCAATGAGGGCGGAAGGGAAGGGAGGGAAGAGAAGAGATAGAGGGAGGGAACGGGTCGCGAGGGTGAAGGGAGGGAGGGAGGAAGGCGGGGAGGCGCTGGAGATAGGCAGAGAGAAGACGAGAGAGAGAGAGAGAGACCGAGACGCGAGCGCGAAAGAGAAGTGGAGAGAGACGCTCCAGAGAGAGAGATGGTTGGAGGAGAATTGTGAGAGAAGAGAGTGAGAGAGAGAGAAGTGAGAGAGCGAGAGAAGAGAGAGCGAGAGATCCCGAGACTTCTGAACGTCGCTAGCGGCTATCTCGATAGATATGTTCTCGATAGAGAGAGAGAGAGAGAGAGAGAGAGAGAGCAACTGAGTTTGAGCCATAGCATAGATAGATAGATAGAGAGGATAGAGAGAGAAGAGACCGAGCGTTTTTTCTCGAGATGCGAGTTTATGCACACTCTCACTCTCATGCCCACAATTCTAAATAATAAGCTCATAGAGTTGTATTGTATTAAACACCGTAACCGCACAATCGATTATGTCACATATAACCCACGTCAGAAAATAAGTCTCACATATCCTGGTCTCCTGTGATAAAAAAATTGTAAAGGATCTCATGTTCGTTCTTTGACGTTTAAGACTCTGTAGTGTACACATTCTTCCACGAACTCCATAGAGTAAGCGAGTTACACATTGTGCACTGTTCATAATTATCCTCGTGTCTGGGTTTGTATCGACGTTGGTTGTATAGAAGATACCGAGATACTTTTATTCGTATAGAAAGCAATTTAATGACCACCGTTTACTATATACGACAAGGCCAGTCAAACATTCTGTTACTCAGATTTCTCCGCTATCAACACACATATCGGTGTTATGCTATGACTTATTATTCCTTGGACCTAGACGCCATATCCGTCTGGTTGAACCGTGTCTTCTGGCCTGTGTCTTAGTAATGTTGGACTGAGCTTGGTGTTATTATAAGGGAAACAAATTCAGATCCGCACCATGCCCGTTATCTGCTTTGCAAGCCTATGCAAATTCTTGGGATTTCTTGATCATCCTTGATCGCGGGCGGGTGGGGGGGAGGGGGGGTTTTTAGGAAAAGGAGAATAGGGAAAAGGAGGAAAAAGGGAGAATAAAAAAAAAAGAGCATAATGAAAAAGGAGAGGGAGAAGAAGGAGAAGGTATGCAAAGAGAAGAAGATAGAAAGAGGTGAAGAGAGGAGAGTGAGAGAGTAAAAAAGGTAAGGAGTGGAAAGAAGATAGATAAGGTAAAGAAAAGAAAGGAGAAAAAAGAGATGAATGAATGGAAGTGGTGAGAAGAGAAAATAAGGAAGAAAAAAGGTTATTGAAAGAGGAAGGTAATTGCTTGAGACCTAAGATCAGCAAAATATCTCAAAAGCAAATCAAATCCTTTACCATCAAACAATCTATAACTTAGTCAAATAAGGAGCAATATTGTAGGAAATATTATGACCAGGCTTAAGCTATGTAGTCTCTACGGACGGCGTACTTTATTAATGAGGCTTCTACTTTTACAAAACTGATAGTAAGTTTTATGACTTCCTTTGATGTTAAGACCTTGTTCTCCTAAAGGGCGTTATCGGCTCGGGGCATAATTCTTTCCACTACTTTCTACACATCTACACGCAATTTTCGTCACGCACTGGGCGCCTTCTCTATACATTGGGTCGCGCTATCGCGTTGTACGAAAACGGCCCTTAACTCTCGCAGTTATTTTCGCTTCGGCCTCGCGTGTGGAAGAATATGAAAGGTTATAAATCGGGCTGTCTGGTACGGAAATCGGCCTTTTACAAGGAAGGAAGGAAGAGGTTGGTATTGTTGGAAACTAAGGCGAGAACTGGAATTTTGAGGTTTTATTAACGCGGTTCTACAGTAAAGACAGATGAACGGCGATTTCATGTTATTATTATTGTTTAAAAAAAAAAAACAACCACGCCCCTTGTAGTTGTTATTCAGTGCCTCCGCGTACCATGTCCCACGCCCCTCACATCTTCAACCAGTCGAAATATTTTCATAATGAAAAACCACACACACACAGACACACACACACACACACACACACAAACACACACACACACAAACAAACAAACACACACATACACACACAAACAAAAACACACACACACACAAACAAACAAACACACACACGCAAACACTGACAATCCAAAGAAAAGGTCACTGTAATATCTCATCCAAGCCGTTTCTGTTCACCCTCGCCGCAGTGGCCGAGTGGGTATGGGCGCGAATTGCAAATTCAGGATCGCGAGTTCGCATCCCCCAAAGGGAAGCTCCCTCTGATTGCAACCTTGGCCGGGGCTGAAAGACCAGAAAAGAATCGGCCTAATGAAGAACGATAGAATGAATATCTATTGGTTGCAATCATTTTTTTTCTTGATTATTTTGCGTGTATTTATTATGGTCACCTTTGTTGAGTCAATATATCGTTATCATATGTCGTAGAACAATATAATAGAACAATGATAAGTATTCTTTTACATTAAAAATTTATATGCCATGCCATTGGGATGCCATGAAAGGCAAGGCATGGGCAAAATATAAATGCTAATGTTTTGTTTTATTGATGTGGCATAGTCGATTTATTTTGTTTATTTGTTTGTAAAAATGACGCGCTTTTAGTTTATTTTTTAATTCTAATTAACAATAGTATAAATCTAACTTGAGTTTAACAGTCGATTTATTTTGTTTATTTGTTTGTAAAAATGACGCGCTTTTAGTTTATTTTTTAATTCTAATTAACAATAGTATAAATCTAACTTGAGTTTAACAGTGAGATAATGATTACCATTCATGCAAGCGTTATTTGACAACAATGACCTTCACTCGACACACGATACTGTTTACTTTAAGAAGACAATCCAATTTGTTTACTTTTTTAGATTTGTTTTATTTTCGTTTTATTTGCTTCGAATTACCCTAATACGCACTTAAGTTGACAAAATTTAATAACTATTGGCTAAGCTTTCAAGGGGGATATTAAAACACACACTTTACGTATTATTATTATTATTATTATTATTTTATGAAGCTAGTATTATAGAGGAGGTTATCAGTTAATATGAAATTACCGTAAATTGATTTCGCGTCTCGAGTTGCCTTTTCATAAACAAGAATTGTAAAATTTGGATTTTTTTTTATTTTTTCTATTTTTTATTCATTTATTTATTTAGTTCTACAAGACTGGCATAACACATCCCTATTCAATAGTATTTAACAGTGCATTTTTTCAGATGCAGTCTGAGTTCAGAACGGTGTAACAATGCAAGTTCAGAGGAAGATTTCACCGTTCTGGATTCTGTCCTTTTATCATATCAACTTAGAATTAAGGAAGTCTTTCACACATGATGGGAAAGTCCTTCACTCAACACGCATCTTTGACACGCAAATTTAACACTTTCATTTCCATTGGTATTAAACT
>NW_028234555.1:0-7153 GCF_977035675.1 Penaeus japonicus | reverse complement strand
GGATCTTCACCATAACCAAGACTGGAACCTTTCTTTAAGAGAGATTGCAGTTGGTGCGGCTAGGGTTGCGTACCCTTGAAATTTGTTTCTGAAAAACCGGTGGCACCAAGAATTTGGTGGACACCTTCAGGAGAGATTGTAATCCAAAAAAGCGATGGTGGTAGCGCAAAGCTGCACTTCTCAGAATTCAATTTTATGCAGCTGTGTGAGTAGCTTCAGTGTTTGGTCCAGATCTATCAGATGTTGAGGAAAGCCTCTGTAGTAATTAAATGATGTCATCCAGATAAGCTAGAGTATGCGCCCTGGCCGTGGTCATAGTCCTCTGGATGTGGTTGGGCTGTGATGGCAAAGGGGAGTCTGGAAGCGCATGTGGCCATCACAAAAGGCAGTCCTTTTCTCTATCTCTTGGATGGACCTCAACACTCCATACACTGCCTCAGCATCCAAGGTGGTGAAATTTATCTGTCGGGCCTAATCAGTTAGTCAATGCGAGGTAGCGGGATAAGTGTCAACTGGTGGCAACTGCATTCAAATTACGGTAATCTACACAAAACCGAAGTGATCCTGCTTTCTCCCCCTGAAGGCTGATCAATACCACCTTGCCTAAGCATGGGTCACATCTGTTCTCGGATGATTCTGCGGTTGCTTGAGGGTTGGTGCAGTGCTGAGGCCCAAAGGGGCGTCTGCGACAGAGCCTTGGCCATCACAAAAGCGCTGTCTTTGCTCTATCCTGTGTGCACTGCGAGTGTGCACCACAGGATGGTGTTACCAGTGTTGATAATGATGCTGATCACCTGGTATTTGACCAACTTGCATGCCTCTCCCCATCAAAAGATCCTGGTAGTGATGAGGAGTGACTGCATCTCCTGACGCTGGCTTCTTCCAAGTGCGTCGATCTGGTGCCAGTCCTCCCCCCCCCCCCCCCCCCCCCCCCCCCCTTCCAAGCAGCTGAGGCAGATCCTTCAGCCCTTCCTCTACTTTACTTGCAGCAGGCCAAAAGAGGGTGGTAGTTTGGCCGGAAAGAGTTCCTGGGCCGTCACAGTAGCCATAATTTCCAGACCATCATCTGATCAAAGAGGTCTTCCTCCATGAAAAGTCAGCCGCTTCCTCGCTGTCCTCCAGATCAGCTTCGATGGGTATCTGTATTCCCAGCAGCAACTGGCATTCTGTGGCACAGCTTGTGATGAATCCTAGTGTAGATTTTTCAACAGCAGTAACAGTTCACAAGTGTGTCCCTGTGTCAGTTGTACAGGCTTGCCGTGTGATTCACTACCCCACTGGCAACGGCGTCTAGAGGCTGTAGTAACTAAAGTAGGGAGAGGTGCCACACAGCTGAATAACTAGGGGCATCAGAAGAATATCTCCACTCACTAGGGCCAGACTTTTGATGGTACCCTCCAGGAAAAGCCCCAGCATGTGTTAGTGGAGCTCCGTGGTCTGTCAGTGGTGTACTGCAGTACGATGAAGGGTCCTTGGTGGATAGTGAAACAGGCAAAAGGAAGACGAGGAACTGCAATCTAATAAAAGCGGGTCTGTTACCATTGTGTATCTTCCACAGATACAAGACCACGTTGTAATGAACAGACGTCAGAGTAGGTGACGGAAAAAGTTGGGACCTTCCTGGGTGAAGCATGCCAGTTTGTCTTGCAAACTGGATGAGATGAAAGAAGGCTTCGGAGTAGATCCATTCCTTGGAGGATGTCACAGGAAACTGGACATCGAACATGTTACTTGATGGGCGTATTTTCAAGTCAGATCGGGCAGAAGGTCAAGGTTACTTCATACAGACATCCAAGACACTTGCTGTCACACTCTAAGTTGTGGTTGGTTTCCTCCGTCGTAAGCAACATTGGGGATCATCAGCTGAAGGTCTTGTGGTTGATGATTTTTACTCTGAACTGTGTCGATGAAGCATACAGCTAGCATCCTCAAACCACAGATTTGCACGAGGGCCGTCCACGGGGACCAGAGTGGTCATTGGTGGCTATTGATTTGGTCACAGCTTGAATGTTGGTGGCTACCTGAAGCTTGTTTTGCAGCGGCTCTGGGCAGCACTGTTTGCCCTGGCATAGCTGAAAGGGCGTCTTTGGCAAATGATGGTCTTTGCATGGTAACACAGGTGGCTGGCTGTGGATTGAACATTTGGGTTGTTAGCAGACATGACCCGACACTCAGCCGGTTATGGGGTGGCGACCTGTGATAGTTGTACCACTTTCCTTTGACTGCTATGGGAAGGTAGAGTGCATACAAGAATTATCAGCTGAATACACGGCATTGCATAATGATCACGGGCACAGGAGGACGGTCAGGGTGAGATGTAAAAATTCTGGCGGTGGGGCTGTTCTTCATCATGTCTGATACCATTACGCGAATTTCCAATTCGTTGCGGCGGCTAAGCCATTTGGGTAGGGCTCCCATCCTCCTTCGGGTCAAGGAAGTCTTGAACCAAGCTGGAATGCCACTAGAAAAACCCTCGACTAGCTCATCAGATCTCCTAAGGCTTTCACGATTGTCACGATATCCCTATATTCACTTCCCTGAAGCTGAAGGAAGTACTCCTTGAGGGCAAGCTTTTAATGCAGACAAAGAAAACTACGACCTGAAAATCTGTAAAAGATTGTAAAATAGAAAAGTAACACAAAATAGGAATGACAAAGTGGCTCACAAAAATCTACGTAAAACATGCCATGACATAAAAACTAAAGGAAAAAACTATGCTGAACGTCTCAAATTAAGGAGTAATACAAAAGCAAAAGCTTATTCACTGAATTCAAGACATATGCAATAATGAAAACAAAAGGTGTGCTATCGCAAATCCACCGCTGCCACAAAAATGAAGCTGTAAGCGTATCAATTGTATGACAGGGGCCCGCACTACAACCCCCTCCCTGAAGCTGGAAAAGGGGAAGTGAGGTGAACTTGATCAGACCCTGCAAAGAACTGAGCCGCCATCTGATCGATCGGGTGTCCAGGGGAAAAAGGATTGGCCTCCAAGAGGAGGTGGAGACCTTAGGTCACCCGGGACACCCAGGATGATCCTGGCAGCTATTTTGCATGATTCAAGCTTTTTCCTGAGTCTAGATTTTCCCCCTGAAGCTGGGAATTGGGATTTCATGTGTGAACCTTGATCAGACCCTGCAATCAGATCCCCTTGAAGTTAGGTAGACGTGGAAGGAGGGGAATCTGAACAAAAACAGAGTGGGAAGTTCCAGTGCCTATCTTCATTATGATAAGATCTAAACTAAAACACTAGACAGTACTAATAGACAAAGCAAATAAAGGATAAACATGTTAAGGAAATCCTAATATTACGTTAAACTGCCTGGGAAAAATAAACGCAGCTTCAAAGGGAGGTCGCTATGCTAAGGGTCGTACTATAAAAAAAAAAACTACTAAAACGAAAAGGAATCTGATAATGACCTATGGCAAAAGGCCTTACATAAACGAATACAAGTTACTAAAACATGGCAACATAAGGTTCACTGAAGGTGATTCTTCAAAACAAAAACTGAGTAAAACAAAACATAGCAAAGGCCAAAAAACTAAAAAGCAAAGAATTAAGTTAAAAACCGAACACAGCAAGTCCGAAGGGACGATTAATGAGAAGTAAAAAAACAAAAGCAAAACAAACCTATAAAAACACAAAACTTCACTGTTAACACTGTATATCTATATATATTATATATATATATATATATATATATTATCTTTATTTATATTTAAATTTTAAAGAAATCACGTCCAGCTCTATTAATAAAGGAATGTCAGGATCCCAAGATGAACTTTTCGCTGCTGCGTTTCTTCTGGCACCGATGTTTCAGGTCGAAAAAGGGTAAATCAAAAAAAAACCGCGGACTGGTATAGACTGACTGTATTTGGTTGTAACTCGGGTCAAATTCCTAAACTTCGTGACGTCACATGTCCACGTAAAATAATAAATACAAAATAAAATCTAATTGCAGTAAAAAAAAATTGGGATGGGTTGTCGTAAAATACAAAAGGGGATAATTTCACAATATAAATAATTGAACAAATAAATTCGACATTTGGTAACGTGTACCTTCATTCTTCATGATTTGGCAAAATGATATTAAAAAAAACAACTTGATAAGAAAATAAAAAATTACCCTGTAAAACAAGCGATCAAAATTCAAAAAATGACAAATTAAAAAATATGAGATAAATGCAAAAACAGACTCGGTAAACCATAGCCAAAAAACAACAAAGAAAGAAAACGTTTGGTAGGCAAACTGAAAAAAACAAAGCGAACTAAAACAGAAAAAACCATGCCAGGAGGAAATAAAAACCACGACAGACACATGCAAAATAATAATATTAAAAAAAATGTTCAATTCCCCTCCGGCTCCAGCGCTGTGCAGCGAGAGATCGTGGGTATGCTCGTAGGGAGAAACGAAGAACGGAGAGGATTCCTTACAGTATAAACACTGCCAGATACTGAACCACACGTTTTCTTCCTGGTACTTTATTAAATGAAATGGTCCAGCTGAAAAAAAAAAAAACATGTAAAACAAAAATGACTAATATATTCGTTCACTGTCAACGTATTATCAATATTTTCAGACCAAATCGAAAAAAAGATAGCATCAATACTGACGAATGGTTACTGGCAAATGATGACAGGAAAACTCTTTCACGATAATTATTAAGAAATCATAATATAAATGTAAACATCAATCTTTCCATATAAAATTTTACAGGATTGGCCTTCTTCGGGTCTGCATTATAATCAAACTGGTATAATCCTTCAATACATTGAAATCTAAAATCAGTGGTAGCTACACAGTTTACTCCGTATTCCCCACTCTAGGCGGGAAATTTAAAATTTATGATTACGGAGGTACAGGTGTTTACATCCCGGGACCCAAATGCGCCTAACACCTGGGTGCATTTTCAAGAAAAAACATGGAAACATCTAAGAGATCTAGGATCCATTATAAAATCAAATTATGACATTCCAGATGTACAAAAACAGAGGTATTTTGAGTAAACGTCAAATCACAAAACATGAAAACACCAAATCAAAGGGAAACATAAAAAAATAAAAATAAATAAATAAAACAATGAAGTTTCAGAGACAGCGATCCGCCTACACCTCATTACTCTTTCAGGAATTCAAGTATCTAGGAACATTTTCGGCTGACAGTGATGGCCCTTCTAGTACACAAAGTTGGCGATGGACCTCTTATGGTACCTGTTGCTGACTGACTTAGTAATTAGCCTTCGTCTCTATTTGAGAATTGGTCTGGTGTAAGCCACTTTTGACGCTTTTGTAGAGTAAGAAGATATTCCTCGAATCACATCCGTGCCAGAAGATATCTGCCAGTTACTGCACCTGCTTCCATCGCGGCGACGTTTATGTATCCTGCTCTCAAACTTGCGCCAGGAGGTAGATTGGACCTGACCTCAGCATCAGCAAGTGGTGGGGTGTCAGAGGCCTGTCATCACTAGGATCATCAGACATTTTGTGATAGCCTTCCATTCATTTGCCCTTCCCATCAAGAGTCATTAGGTGTCATCATCTATAGTCTGATGCTAAGGAATACCTGCCAAAAACCCAGTCTAATGGTTCGTATTTGTCTCTCCAGACACCACCCATGTGAGAGGCTCCAGGGGGTTAAACTTCAGGTGATCTCCTTCAACAAGTGTTCATGATCTGGTTCTGGTTTCCATTCCTGTATGTCAAGGTATTTTGCTACTTCAATGTGTACAGCTCTGTAGAGAGGCAGGTTTGAAAATATAATATACCTCTTAACTTCTAAACGATTGTCTGAGCCCTGCAGTGGCATGATGAATCTGCTGGTAGGGGAGTGTTGTGCCATAGACCAGTTCAGCTGCCGTGCACTTCAGGTCTTGCTAGAATGAAGTTAAGGAGTACGAATGTAAGTGGTCTACAACCTATTAATACCTTGATAGAGTGACAAGGAGAGCTATAGCTTGGCGTGAAGGCCGAGAGTGCAGGTGGAGGTAATTGAGAGCCGCACTCGAACTGGGGACCTCTGTTCACTATTGACTAATCGTCGGCCGTGGTCCCCGGATGAATTGAACTTACTTGCTACCAAATTGCTGCTAAGTCCCTCAGTGGACTGCCTCTGGCAGTGTGGTCCCCACAATGTCCAATGTATGTGCTGGAAGCCTCTGCTGGGGAAGAGGAAAGCAGCAGCAGCAATCTGGTGATGGCCGGGTCACCTTTGCATGTGGCAATGCAGGCAGGTGCCGTCCCTTTTCCTAATATCGGATTGATGCCAGGGCCTCTACATGTGGTAATGAGCCTGTGTGTGGCATTAACTCCATGGTGTTGATAGTTGGCGTAGAAGAATTTTTTCTCCTGTGTGATGTGGTAAGTATGGCTGTGGAGAATGGAGTTTCGTTCTATCACCTCGAACTGTGAGGTTATCTATAAGTTATGAGTGGCTGAAGGCGGAGCGACATGAAATAATGGACGCTTTGGTGTGTGACGTCCTTGCGTTGCTGTGCGGCGACTCTGCATATTGGTCGGCGTGTTTTGCATTGTGGTGTTTGCGATCACATCCAGGAGAGTACATCCACTGCCTGGGTTGTATTATGCTCTCTGGTGAATCTCTAATGGTGGAGAATTATACACCGAGCTAAAATTAAAGTAGGTCTTTGGAGGTGTGAATACAGCAAAATAAATAGGATGTCTGGGTGCCAGTTCCACGCGGCCTGGCAGGCTTGCTCCTCTTTCTCTCTATGTGGTGTTGCCAGATGCACGGGTTACATAAAGGATCATACAACAGAAATATTATTCTCATAATATAGAATACACGCTACATATTGTACATAGAACGAAATGTAAATATAGCAAAAATGGTAATTAATAATACATTGTCCTTTGTTTGTTAGAGGTAGTAACTTGGAAATAATATAACTTGCAATATTAAATAATAATGCAAATATCACCATATTTGGCCTATCGGATTCAACACATGCCTGTCAATTTACACTCGGTTCGAGTCCTGGTCAGGGAGGTAAAATTTGTATTTCTTATAAATGCGTTATGCATTCTGCCAATCTTTTTACCAAATATATTTCTCGGTAACCTGATTTGGGACTTGAATTTGTGATTCCGTTGCTGCGAGCGCCGCGGGAAATTGTCTGTAAAACCTACTATAAT
>NW_028234554.1:12500-15000 GCF_977035675.1 Penaeus japonicus | reverse complement strand
TCTGTTTTATTGTGTTTATTCCTGTGTTCATGTTTGGCTGTAAAGTTAGGCCGTGTGAGAACTGGAAATAAGATGAGATTGGTGGAAATAAATGTGTCTATATAAAGATTGATTTCGAAAGCGGAATAGCAAGGGAAGAATGAAGAAAACGAATAGAGAAGGAGAGAGGAAAAGAGGGGAAGAGGGAGAGAGGGAGAGCCAGTCCTTTTCCGTTCCTCTTTCTTCTCTTTCTTGGATTCCTCTCCCCTCACTTCTTCCTTCCTCATCTTTCCTTCTTATTCCCTCTCTCCTCTTCCTTCCTCCCATCTCCCTTCCCCTTCCTTCCTCCATCTTACCCTATTCCCCACCGCCCTCCCCTTCCCTTCACCCCCTCTGCCCCCCCTTCCTTCACCCTCCCCTTCCCTCCACCCCTCCCCTCCGCCCTCCCCTTCCCTTCACCCCTCCCCCTTCACCCCGCTTCTCCACCCTCCCCTTCCCTTCACCCCCCTCCTCCGCCCTCCCCTTCCCTCCACCCCCCTCCTCCGCCCTCCCCCCTCCCCACCGTTTCCCATTGACCAAGTGCCATTAAATTGTCAAAACCAATCAAAATCGCTTAGGCAGTTGCGGTCGGATTGTTGCCACTAAAATTGAATTGCATACATTTATTTATTTATCTAGCGTTTTATTTTGGGCTCTGTGTCCTCGCGTTGGATTGGAGTGGGAGGGGGAGGGGGAGGAAGGGAGGGGAAGAGGGGAGGGGAGGAGGGGAGGGAGAGAGAGGGAGGGAGGGAAGGGAAGGGAAGGGGAGGGAATAAAGAGGGGGTAGGTATAGGAAGGAGAGAAATAAAGGAGGGAGAGGAGAGGGGGAGAGAGGGGGAAGGAAAAAAGGAAGGGGAAGGAAGGAGAGGGAGAAGGAGGAGGGAGGTTAGAGGAGAGTTAGGGGAAAGGAGGGAGGGAGGGAGGGAGGGAGGGAGGGAGGGAGAGGGAGAGGGAGAGGGAGAGGGAGAGAGAGAGAGAGAGAGAGAGAGAGAGAGAGAGAGAGAGAGAGAGGGAGAGAGAGTTATATTTATATCATATATGAAGCACATCTATTCATGGTCAAACCGACATTCCTCACACAACAACGAAGCAGCGCCCTTCGGAGGACGGCAGCCATTTCCTCGAATAAAAAGGTCTTACTCTCCTCCCCATGTCCTTTGCTCCCTCTCCCCACTTCCTCCCCTCCCCCTTTTCTTCCCCCTTTCTTCCCCTGCCCTGCCCTGAAAGAGCAGCAGGGAGAGAGGGAGGGAGAGGGGGAGGGAGGGAGGGAGGGAGAGAGAGAGAGAGAGAGAGAGACGGGGAGGAGAGGGGAGAAGGGAGAGGGAGGGAGGAGGGGGGGGAGGGGAGGGAGAGAGGAGAGAAGAGAGAGACGAGAGAGAGAGTGTGGGGGGGGAAAGGGATGAGAGAGAGAGAGAGAGAGAGAGAGAGAGAGAGAGAGAGAGAGAGGGAGAGAGGGAGAGACAGAGAGAGACAGAGAGAGAGGGAGGGGGCCGGGGTAAACGACCCCCTGTAGCCTCCGGACCGCCGAAGAAGGGGCATAGAAGGGGCAGGAAAGAAGGAGGGGGGGGGGAGGGGATGGGGGGGGGTGGGGGCGGTCAAACAATGTTTCTTCAAAGTAAAGCAAAAAGACAAAAAAAACAAGAAAATAAAGAGAAAAAGAAAAAGCAAAAAAATGAAGAAAAGAAAGAAGCAAACAAAAGGGGAAGAAAGGACACAAAAATCAAAAAGAAAAAAGAGGCCTGAAGCATGGCTGCTTAACTGCGCAATTAGTCACTCTTCGTATCTCGGGGCAGCAGACGAGGGGCCGCTGCTCTCTTGCCCAGCTAGGCTTAGGGGGAATAGGGGCGGGGCGAAGGAGGGGGGTGTATGGGGGGAGGTAGGAATGAGGGGGGGCGGGGCGCGGGAGGGGAGTGTATGGGGGAGGTAGGAATGAAGGGGGGCGGGGCGCGGGAGGAGAGTGTATGGGGGGAGGTAGGAATGAAGGGGGCGGGGCGAAGGAGGGGGGTGTATGGGGGGAGGTAGGAATGAGGGAGGGAGGGGCGAAGGAGGGGGGTGTATGGGGGGAGGTAGGAATGAGGGAGGGAGGGGCGAAGGAGGGGGGTGTATGGGGGGAGGTAGGAATGAGGGAGGGAGGGGCGAAGTAGGGGGTTATATGGGGGGGGAGGTAGGAATGAGGGGAGGGAGGGATGAGGGCGGATATAGGAGGCGTATGGGAGGGAGTTAGCGCGAGGCAAGTTGCGCTGTGTGGTGGGCGGTAGGGGGAGGGGGATGTGGATAGATGGGGGGGAGGGAGTGAGGGAAGGGAGGGAATAGATTGAAGGGAAGGAATGAAGGGAATGGAGGGGAGGAGAGGAAAGGAAGGAAAAAGAAAAGAAAGGAAGGGAAGGGAGAGAAAGGGAAAGAGAAGGGAAGGGAAAGGAAGGGAAGGGAATGGAAGGGAAGGGAAAGGAAAGGAAAGGAAAGGGAAGGGAAGGAAGGAAAG
>NW_028234554.1:0-7500 GCF_977035675.1 Penaeus japonicus | reverse complement strand
AAATGACGATAAATGGCAAATCGACAACAAGACAAAAAAACAACAACAAAAAAACAGATAATAATAATAACAATAAAAAGAAAAACAGCAACAAGAACATAGTAAAGCCAAAAGAAGCTTTACACAGAAAGAATACGCAAGCGACGAGAGAGGCAGACAGCATTCCGAGAGTCAAGAAATAAGAGTGACAGCCCCGCAGACAGCCGCGCAGACAGACAGACAGACAGGGGGCGAAAGACAGAAAGCGGGGTTGCTGTGGAAGCTATGCAAATCAAGGCTCGGTACTGCATGGCAAATACGATGCGGCGCCCTAGCCCACCTGTGGGGGAGGCTCTAGGAGGGGATTGCAGGGGAGGAGGGTGGAGGGATTTGTGGGAGGAGAAGTGGGGGACGGAGGAAAAGGCGAGGAGGGGGGTGAAGCGACGAAGGAGGGGAGGAGAGACAGGGAAGAAAAAGGGGCGTTGTCTAGGGGGGGCGACTAGAGAGGGGGGGGGGACGAAGGGGGAGGAGAGGGAGGCGGGGAATGGTGGGGAGGAGGAAGAGGAGGGAGGAGATAGACAGGAAACAGGTGCCAGGGGGAGAGGGGCGGGATGAAGGACCGTAGGAGGGAGGAAGGAGGAGAGAGACAGGAAAAGGGAGGGGGAGAAGGGGGAGGAAGGAGGAGGGAGGAGGGAGGAAGAAGTGGAAGGTAGAAAGAAGGTGGAGGAAACAATATTGTAAGAGAAAAGAGGAGTTGAGAGGGAGAGAGTTAAAGAGGGGAGAATGAGGGAGCAAAGAGAAGGGGTGGAAGGGGGGAAAGGGGGTGGAGGGAGAAGGGGGCTGGGGCAGAGGAGGTGTGGAAGAGGGAGTGAGAAGGTGGTGGAAGTGTTGGTAAAGGTGGAAATGGGGAAGAAGGAAGAAAGAAAGAGGCAGGTGGAAAAGGAGGAGGAGGAAGAGAAGGACTGTGATAAATGGAGGAATTCGATGAAGAAAATCAACAGAACGAAGACAAGAAAACGAATAGGAATGAGAGAAATGTAAACAAAAAAACAAACAAACAAACGGAAGATAATGAGTAAGAAAGAAACAGAACACGATTGACAAGGCTGATAGAGGGGGGAGGAGGGAGGGAGGGAAGGAGGGAGAGAGGAGACGTGGAAGAGGAGAGGAGATGGAAGGAGGGAGGAGAGCGGGAGAGTGGGGGAGAGGAGGGAGAGAGAAAGAGGGGGGGAGGAGAGAGAGAAAGAGGGAGGGGGGGAGAGAGGGGAGAACGACAGAAGGGAAGGGAGAAGGATAGATGAAAGGGAGGGAGAGGGGGAGGAGAGGAGGAAAGGAGAAGAGAGGAGAAAAGGAAGGAAGGGAGTAGGAGGGAAGGAGGTTGAGGCGAGGGAGGGAGGGAGGAAGGAGGGGAGGGAGGGAAGGAGAGGAAGGAGGGAGGGAGGGAGAATGAGAAAGAGGGGAGGGAAAGGGGGTAGGAGGAGGGGAGGGAAGATTATGGGGGAGAGAAACAAGAAAAGGGGGGGTGGGGGTGGGGGTAGACGGAGATTCCAGTGCTGTACCAGGTAAGGGTTGGTTGCATAACACCCTGCAAAGGAGGTGTTGCACCTTGCTCAACCTGCTTTGTACTTGGCCTAAGGGAAGTGGTCGTTTGGGAAGGGAGGGGAGGAGGGAGGGGGAGGAGGAGAGGAAGGGGGAGAGGAGGAGGACAGGGTGTGGAGGAGGGAGGGAAGGGGGGGGGGGGGAGGGGGAGGAGGGAGGAAGGGGAGAGGGAGGGGAGAGGAAGGGAGGGGAGAGTGGGAGAGGGGAAGGAAGGGCGGGGAGGAGGGAGGAAGGGGGTGAGGGGAGGGGGGAGGGGAGAGGGGAAGGAGGGAGGCGGAGGAGAGGAAGGGGGGAGGGGAAGGAGGAGGAGGGGACAGGGGAGGAGAGGAGAGAGCTATCGGGGCGGGAGGGGAGGGAGGGAGGGAGGGGAGGGGGAGGGGGAGGGGAGGGGGAGGGAAGGGAGGAGAGATGGGTTGAGGTAAGGGAGTGGACACGGAGGTCTTAGAAGGGGGAAGGGGGGGGGTAGTTAAATATTTGGAAGAAGGAGTGGGGGTGAGTGAGGGAGGAAGGAGGAGGAGGAGAGGAGGGAAAAGGGAGAAGGAGAAGGAGAGGGGGAGGGGGAGTGAAAGGGTATGAGAGAGGGAGAGGGGGAGGGGGAGTGAAAGGGTATGGGAGAGGGAGAGGGAGAGGAAGGAGAGGGAGGGAAGGAGGGAGAAGACGAGGAGATAGAGGGAAAGGGGAGAGGGGAAAGACGGAGAGGGAGAGACGGAGAAGGAGAGGGGAAGGGGGAGAGAGAGGGAGAGGGAGAGGGGGAAGGAGAAGGAGAAGGAGAGGGAGATTCAAGAGGCGGGGAAGAGAAAAGAGATAGATCACCGTAAGAAGGAAAGAAAAGAGAAGAGAAGCATGGATGGAGGGAGAAGGAATAAGGAGAAAACATAATAAAGAGGGGAAGAAAAGGTGATAGAGATAACAGCCAAGAAAAGGGAGAAAATGCGAAGAATAAAAAGAAAAAGGAGGAGAAAAACAAAAAGAAGAGAAATAGATAAAGATAAAGACTAGAAAAAAGAAAAAAACAACTATGGAGAAATGAAAAGGAGAAAATCTGATAAAAGAAGAGAAGAGAAGGAAAGAGAAGAAAAAAGAAGAGACGGAGAGAAAAATGATAAGAAGGATATAGAGAAGAGGAAGAGAGAAGAAAAAAGAAGAGAGAAGGAGAGAAGAAGAAAGAGAAGGGGAAGAGGATTGAAGGATAAAGAGAGGAAAGGGAGAGGAGGAGAGAAGAAAAGAGAGGAGAGAAGGAGAGGAGAAGAAAAGAGAGGAGAAGAGGATTGAAGGATAAAGAGAGGAAAGGGAGAGGAGGAGAGGAGAAGAAAGAGAAGGAGAAGAAGATTGAAGGAGAAAGGGAGGAAAAGGAGAGGAGAGACGAAGGAGAAGAAGAAGGAGAAGAAAAACAAAAGCGAGAGAATGAAGCCGGGCTGAGAGGCCTCGGCGCCCCCTCCCATGCCCATATAAGGCTCGTCCGCCCTGCCCGAACAGCTGCTGCTGCGTCGAGTCTCGCTTTCGATAACTCACTCTCGCTCTGACTCACTCTGACTCACTCTTTACTCGTGACTCACTTTCCCTTGGAGTCGTTCTGGAAACCCGAGTCAGAGTCTGGGTTAAAAGACTGGCAATTTGTATTCCTTTGGGAATTGACTCATATATCTACAGATACTGTGAGTCACTCTGGTATTTGAATTTACTCTTACTATGATTCATAACTCACTCACTCATACTCACTCGCACTCTCCCTCACTTATTCACCTAAAAAATCCTTCTCTCTTCTAAATTCACTCATATTACTGCACTCTCCTCTTCTTCCTAAACAATTTTCTCTTCTCCAAGCAAATATACTCGCACATCTCAATCTCACGCAAACTCCCTTTCTACTAACCTTCATATCCTACTCGCATCTCCTCATTTCCCACGAAAAATCTTTTATTTCTCATTCATCATACTCGCCACTCGCAACTGTCCTCCTCACTTATTCACCGAAAAAACTTCTCATTCTTAAATTCATCCTACTCCACTGCACTCTCCCCTACTTATTCGCCGAAAAAATTCTATATAAATTTCACTCAAATACCGCTCTCTCTCACTTATTCCCTGTAAAATCCTTCTCTCTTCTAAAATTCATCAATTGCTCACTCGCACTCTTCCTCTACTGTTATTCACCCGAAAAATCATCCTTCTGACTACTTCTAAAAAATTCACTCATACTCACTCGCAGATTCTTCCCGTCACTCTATTCACCGAAAAATCCTTTCTCTATTCTACAAATTCACTTATACCTCATGCCCTCGCACTCTTCTCACTCACTTATTCACCGAAAAAATTCCTTCTCTCATCTACATTACTTACTCCTCGAACACTCGTATATTCCGAAAAAATCCTTTCTCTCTTCTATAATTCACTCATCTGTAGCACTCGCACTCGATTTCCCCTCAGCTTATTGCATCGCTCTTAAAATAAAGTAAATCATCCCTTCTCTCTTCTAAATTCACTCATAACTCACTCGCATCTCCCTCACTTTTTATATTCTGCCGAGGAAAAAAAATACCTTCACTCTTTATTTCTAAATTCGACTCATACTCACTCGCCACTCTCGAGTCACTTACTTACCGTACCGAAAAATCCTCTTTATTCTAAATTCACTAGGCATAGACTCAGCCTGTTCGCACTCTTCCTCACGTATTCACCGAAAAATCCTTCTCTATTCTAAATTCACTCATACTCACTCGCACTCTTCCTCACTTATTCACCGAAAAAATCCTTCTCTCTTCTAAATTCACTCATACTCACTCGCAATCTCGTGCCTTACCGTCAATCTTAGTCACCGAAGAGGAAGATCCTTCTCTATTCTAAATTCACTCATACTCACTCGACTCTAGCCCTCACTCCTTATTCACGAAAAAAACTCCTTTCTCTATTCTAAATTTCACCTTTCATACCTCACTCGCACTCTTTCCCTCACTCTTTCACCGAAAATAAAATCCGTTCTCTCTTCTAAATTATTCATCTTCATACTCACTCGCACTCTTCCTCACTTATTCACCGAAAAATCCTTCTCTATTCTAAATTCACTCATACTCACTCGCACTCTCCCTCACTTATTCACCGAAAAATCCTTCTCTATTCTAAATTCACTCATACTCACTCGCACTCTCCCTCACTTATTCACCGAAAAATCCTTCTCTATTCTAAATTCACTCATACTCACTCGCACTCTCCCTCACTCTTTCACCGAAAAATCCTTCTCTATTCTAAATTCACTCATACTCACTCGCACTCTCCACTCACTCTTTACGAAAAAAAATCCTTCTCTATTCTATCATTCCTCATACTCACGACCACGCACTCTCCCTCACTTCTTCACCGAAAAATCCTTCTCTATTCTAAATTCACTCATACTCACTCGCACTCTCCCTCACTCCTTCACCGAAAAATCCTTCTCTATTCTAAATTCACTCATACTCACTCGCACTCTTCCTTATTACACGAAGAAGCATCCTTCTCCGATTCTAAATTCACTCATACTCACTCGCACTCTTCCTCACTTATTCACCGAAAAATCCTTCTCTATTCTAAATTCACTCATACTCACTGCATCTCCTCACTTTTCACGAAAAATCCTTCTCTTTCTAATTCATCATACTCATCTCATCTCCCTCACTCTTCACCGAAAAATCCTTCTCTCTTCTAATTCATTCTACTCACTCGCATCTCCATTATTCCGAAATAATCTTCTCTTCTAACTTCACTCTACTCACTCGCATTCTCACTTATTACGGAAAAAAAATCCTTCTTTCTCTTCTAAATTCACTCATACTCACTCGCACTCTCCCTCACTTATTCACCGAAAAAATCCTTCTCTCTTCTAAATTCACTCATACTCACTCGCACTCTCCCTCACTTATTCACCGAAAAATCCTTCTCTATTCTAAATTCACTCATACTCACTCGCACTCTCCCTCACTTATTCACCGAAAAAATCCTTCTCTCTTCTAAATTCACTCATACTCACTCGCACTCTTCCTCACTTATTCACCGAAAAAATCCTTCTCTCTTCTAAATTCACTCTTTCCTCGAGGCTGACTGCAGCTTTCACCCTGAAGTCACCCTAATCGGAGGACACGTGGGCTTCAACAGGGCGTTTTAGCCTTCAGTTTCAGTCGCGATCCAGTCCTGAATTCCTGCTTGACCGGCTGCGCTTTTTTCTTTATGTGTGGCGTTGTCACTTCTCTCTCTCTCTCTCTCTGTCTGTCTCTCTCTCTCTCGCTCGCTCGCTCTCACTCTCTTTCTCTGTCTGTCTATCTGTCTGTCTCTCTCTCTCTCGCTCTCTCTTTCTCTCCCCCCCCTCTCTCTCTCTATCTCTTTCTCTCTCTCTCTCCCTCTCGCTGTCTCTCTCTCTCTCTCCTTCTCTCTTTTTCTCCTTTATTCCGTCCCCTTCCCCATCCTCATCCCCCTCCCCCTCCCCCTCCCCTTCCCTCTCCCTCTCCCTCTCCCTCTCCCTCTCCCTCTCCCTCTCCCTCTCCTCCTCCCACTCCTCCTCTCTCCCCCTCTCCCTCTCCCCCCTTCTTCCATCCCACTCTCTCTCTTCATCATTTTTTTCCCAACAGCCTTCCCTCACAGTCGGTTTGACATGAAAATTATCACTTTTTTTTTAGCATTATTCTTATTTTTGTTTATTCTCATCCGTGTGTGAAACTCTCGACATCAGATGGATAACTGACGACCTCGACTGTACGGTGAATAAATAACAACGTAAAAAAAGGGAAAGTGTAATAAGAGGAAAGGAGGAAAAAAGGGAATGAGAGAGAGAGAGAGAGAGAGAGAGAGAGAGAGAGAGAGAAGAGAGAGAGAGAGAGAGAGAGAGAGAGAGAGAGAGAGAGAGAGAGAGAGAGCGCGGGAGGAGGGGGGGGGGGGGGGGGGGGGGGGGGGGGGGGGGGGGACCTCGTGGGGTGATACATAAGAACGTAAAAGGAAAGGGAAAGTGTAAGGGAAGGAGGAAAGGAGGAAAAAAAAGGGAAGAGAGAAGAGAGAGAGAGAGAGAGAGAGGAGAGGAGAGGGAGAGGAGAGGAGAGGGAGAGAGAGAGAGAGAGAGAGAGAGAGAGAGAGAGAGACGAGAGAGGAAGGAGAAGGGTAGAGAGAGGAGGGGAGAGGGAGGGAAGGGAGAGGGAGAGGGAGAGGAGGAGAGAGGGAGGAGGAGAGAGAGGAGAGAGAGAGGAGAGAGAGAGGAGAGAGAGAGGAAAGGAGAGAGAAGTGGGGAGAGGGAGGGGAGAGGGGAGGAGGGAGAGGAACAGGGAGAGGGAGAGGGAGAGGGAGAGGGAGAGGGAGAGGGAGAGGGAGAGGGAGAGAGAGAGAGAGAGAGAGAGAGAGATTGAGAGGGAGATAGGGAGGGAGGAACAAATGACTACCTGTCGAAAAAGAGATGATATGTAATCTGAATTCCACGAATTATCCTGCCCTCCCCCACCCCCCTCTCCCTTCCCCTAACCCTTCTCTTATCCTACCCCCCTTCCCCTGTTCCTCTCCCCCTCTCGCGCAGAACCCACTTTTCCTTGTCCCTCTCCTCCCCCTTGCCACCCCCTCCCCCTTACCCTCCTCCTCCTTCCCTTGTCCCTCTCCTTTACGATTTTAGAAATATGTGCAATCCCCCCCCCAAAAAAAAAAAAAAAAAAAAAAATAGAAAGAAAGAAAGAAAGAAAGAAAGAAAAAAAAAATCAGACAGACAAACTAACTGACCCCTTCTCTCTTGTTCCCCCCACAGGTGCGTAGGGGCGAGATTGGCCTGTGACAGCGACCGCACGCATGTAGGACTCTGGCACCACCGGACTTGTTCCCTGTGTGTGACGCGGATCAGGTGCAGGTGTGAGGATACTCAGGACTCCTTCTGGGCGAGAGGGAGGAGGGGAGAGGGAGGAGGGGAGAGGGAGGAGGGTG